>NC_056743.1:1601786792-1601931792 GCF_019279795.1 Protopterus annectens | reverse complement strand
TTTCACTGCCCTCTGGAGAGATTTTCTATCTGAAACTGTGCAGTTTCCATACCACACCGAGAGATTACTAGTCAGGATGCTTTTGATGGTACCCCTGTAGAAGGTTGTGAGAACTGAAGGTGGTAGTTTTGCTCTCCTCAACCTTCTTAGAAAGTGTAGACACTGTTGCACCTTCTTGACAATGTGATTAGTGTTTATTGACCAAGACAAGTCTTCAGTGATATGCACACTGAGGAAGTTGATGCTCTTCACCCTTTCTGCTGTTTCTCCTTTGATAGTGAGTGGAGAATAAGCCATGCATCTCTTCCTGAAGTCTACTATTATCTCCTTTGCTTTATTCACATCGAGATCCAGGGTGGTGTTATCACTCCAGACAATCAGTTAATTCACCACCTCTCTGCAGGCTTTTTCGTCACCATTGCTAATGAGACCCAGCACTGTAGTGTCATCCTCAAACTTAATAATGTGGTTTGCATTGTACCTAGTGGTGCAGTCATGTGTCAGCATGGTGAACAGCAGAGGACTCAGGACACATCTTTGAGGTACTCCAGTATTCAGTGTGATGCTCATTGAGGTGTTGTTGCCTAGCGATGGAGTCATGTGTCAGCATGGTGAACAGCAGATGACTCAGGACACATCCTTGAGGTACTCCAGTGTTCAGTGTGATGCTCATTGAAGTGTTGCTGCCTACATATACCTTTTGTGGTCTGTCACTAAGAAAGTTCAGAATCTAGTTGCATAAAGGTGTGCCACCAAGGTGGACCAGTTTCTCAATCACATGTTGGGGGATGACTGTTGAAGGCAGAGCTGGAGTCAATAAATAACATGCTGACATAGCAGTTTTTATTCTCCAGGTGTGACCAAGATAAGTGAAGAGCCAGTGAGATGACATCTGGCGTAGAGTGATTGTATCTATAAGCGAATTGCAGTGAGTCCAGTGTTGCAGGAAGACTTGATGTTAAGCAGTCTTTGACCGATCTCTCAAAGCACTTCATTAGAGTGGAGGTGAGAGCTACTAGGTGGTAGTCATTCAGGCATGAGGGTAGAGAATTCTTGGGGAGTGGTATAATGGTTGTATTCTTGAAGCACTTGGGTACTGTGGCTTGATGCAGTGAGGTGTTTAATGTCAGTGAGAACAGTAATTAATTGGTCAGCACAGTCCCTGAGCACCCACCCAAGAATATTGTCATGACCAGCTGCCTTTCTTGGGTTTACCTATCGCAGCACCCTTTGAATAGCCACTGGGTGAGGGCAGAGCACTTCATCTTCTTGGATGGTGGGCAGTTTCATTGCCATTGTATTGTTTCCTTCTCAAACCTGCTGAAGTAGGTGTTGAGTTCATTGAGATACTCCATGAAAACTACCTGATAACACAAGCATAACTTCCAACAAAAGCATCTTGAATTAAAGAATAAACAAAACGTGCATTTTTCAATATTGTTGATAGATGCGCATAATATAATTCAGTGTTACTCCCTTTAACTTACATCAAGCAGCTGCAAAATATAGTCAGTACTTTGTGCATTCCCAGAAAAAAATACAAGCAGACTAAATATGCATATCTATGGACACACACACACACACACACACACACACACACACACACACACACATATATATATATATATATATATATATATATATATATATATATATATATATGTCTTACAAAGAAATCAATAGTGAACATGGTTAATGATAGATTTTAGATGTTCATATTGTACATTGCACTGTATATGTGGCAGGAATTATTCTCCCAGAGGTTGCTGCATATCTGTCTTCCAGGTATCTTTGGGCTGTGACTGCAACAACCTGCAGAATAAGGTATGTGTTTGTCCATTTAATAGACACATATTATGTCATCCACCAGTACTCCTGTCGCAGAGGTGGTGGGTAGGCATATGTTTGAGTGCTGCCACATATATCTTGTGTTTATGCTTTCAGAGATTCTACTGGTGAATGATCTAACACAGTAGAACATACCTGAGGTCAATGTGTTATCTGTAGGTGATGGTAATGATGGAAATGTGCATGCGGTACAATCTGATGACACAGTGTTATTGTTGGGAACTCTGATGTGGAGGACTCATACAGATCCCTTAGATCTGAGGCCCTTGTGGAATGACAGGCCAAAACACTAACCTGTCTAGTGTTAGTGGCTGTTCTGTAACTGGAAGCCCCACCCAAACTACATAGGAGTCACAAGATCACATGCAGCTGTGAAGTGCATTGCCCCTGACATGCACTTAAACTCCACAGGGAGATCATGCTTGTTTGCATTGCTGTTATGACACTGGGTTTGTTCCTAATCTTGGTGCAACACTTGGTATAAATCAGCAAATGTGCAGGCCAGTGATCTAGGAACAGGCAGCTGTTACCCACAACATTGTGGAGATGGTGAGTGTGCTCCATGGCCTTGTGTAATGAAGTACAACACCTGCATGGCTTATACGATGACATGCAGTGCCTGCCACTGACATGGAGAATAGGAACATGGAGTAAATGGTGTTAGCTTAGTCACGGGGGTGGGCTAAAGTTATTGTTAGCATAATACACATAGTAACTGCCCTCTGGTCTTACTTTGCAGGCTTTGCTGTCCATGGATATGTGAGGGTCCAGATGTGAGGTCACTGGTCACATGTTGAGCATACCCAGATGACACAGATTATTCATGTGACAACATCACTGGCAGATTTGGTCACATTGTCTACTACTCCTTGGCGGAGCTGGAGGCCCCCCTAAGCCATTCCACTGTCCTATTATTTGGAAGAGGTTGCTGCTAGTAAAACAACTTTGCATTTTAGTACTTCATCTACAGACACGGTGCATTCTGTGTTTGAAGAATAAATTGTCACAGTAGCATTAAAAATTTGTATACTAGTGATATTGCCATAATATTTCCTTAACTCGATCAGTTATGGAACAGGGAATGTCTGGAAAAATGACAAGAGGTTCATAATTAATAGATATGCAGCCCCAGAGACCTTCAAGAAGCCTGGCCCAAATTCCCAATTGCTTCAAGGCATTCTGGTTAAGTGAGTTACTCCATCTCAAAGAGTAGGTAAATGAAGGAGGCAAGATTAAAACCCTGCCCCCTTGTCACATGAAGCACCATTAACAAGTTGGAGCTTTAGTCCTGTGTACCAACTGCCAGAGTAACAGTTTTTAACTAAATTCTGAAATCCTTTACAGTCTGCTCTTGTAGAGAAGACTGTATCACAATAATTTGCAACAATGACTACATAATGGATGTTGAAGATGATCTTTATTTTACAGTTATCACAAGCATGTGGATTTCATTTAAAACTTTTTTCAAATTTTACAGAAAAAAACACCTGACAGACATTTTCTAAACAAAACTCTTTCATGTTGTAAACAGACTTAGCATAAGAAACAATAAAGATCTCTTCCCTTGAAGTTCACATTTAGTAAAAATGCATCTGACAAGCCATTACCCTACAAGAGTCATGCTGAGATTCATTCTCAAATAGCATCACTGTCAGCTCTGGTCAAACTGTCTACCACTGCTGGACAAAGCCAAAGGCCCCCCTGCCTCAGACACTCTTGTGTCCCATTCCATGGAAGAGGTTACCACTGGCAAAACAACTTTGCATTTCAGTACTTTATCTAGAAATGCAGTGCCTTCTTTTTTTGAAGAATAAATTGTGTTGCATTAAAAGTCGGCGTGTTGATGATATTGCCATAACATTTCCTTTAGCAGATCAGCTATGCAATAAGAAATGTCTGGGCAAACAATGACAAGAGGTTCATAGTTAATTGGTATGCAGTCCTGGATACCTTTAAGAAGCCTGACCCAAATTCCCAGTTGTTCCAAAGCACTTCACACTTGCAGGACACCTACATCTCATTTTTTTTATCTCCATGTGCCTTTTCCATTATGAGGAATAACCATCCTTTCTGACATCAGTCAAGACAGTTCTGACTTACCTGAATGCCTAATAATGGTATATTACTGCAGCATACACATCCAGAGTCAAAGCCATATATTGGACAAATGGGCCTTCATGCAGGGTAATGAATTACAGTAGCATAGCTATGGGGTGAAAGGAGAACTGCCACGGGCACAAAATTAGGGGAAGTAATTAGCCATCCATCATCTTGATCACTCTTTAGTGCAGTACCAGCTTTTAAAAACCTAAGTGCTGTAACACTCCAGGTATGGTATAAACTACTACATTTTAACAAGTGGTTTGCTACAATTTAAAGAAAAAATATTTTTTAAATGAAAACCTGAGTGCCATAGTGCTCCATGCAGGGTATAAACTGTATCAACTGCTTGCTACAGTTTAAAATTAAAAAAAAAAAATTCTATCTTTTTTTTTTGTTACTAAAATGTGAGGAAGGAGTACAGGGGTCCGGGCACAGAAACGGGGTCTGGATGGCTAAGGCAGGGGGGCTGTTCTATAGCTGGCCATTTGTGTGGCTGTAGATGAGACTTTTTTGCTCTGTTTGTCGTTGAATCATATCCTACTCTGCATTGCTACAACCTGTGCTCTTTTGCACAGTGCTATGTACTACCTGTCCATAATCAAGGACAAAGTCATTGTAGTAAACATTGCATGAGTTGTTGCTTGGAAAATTCCTTTTGCAAGTCTGTAAGCAGTGTAGCCACCAAACGTAATTCCAGAATGCTTTCAGAAAGTCATGGACAATCATCCCACATAGGTTAAATGTGCACTATTTTTCTTCCTTATTAGTGATTCCTTTCTAATTTAGATTTTTGTCATCAGTGTTGACTGAGGCCAAATTCTGCTATGTGTAACACTATCATTTGTCTGATGTAAGTGCTGCATTTCATGAAGCATTTTTGTATATACTGTACTGTTCACACAGCTAAACTGCTGTTTGTGCTACATTGCTCTCTGTCACAGATTTATTTGTTACATGTTCACCTTTTACCAGTCCCTGAGACCGTAAATCAGATGCATCCAGCATGACTTTACTGGGTATTGCATTTAAAATTAGTCATTCAAGTGCAGGAATTTATCTTTTATTCTCCTGATGTTACTTCTCTTTTAATGCTTCTACTAAATGTTACATTTGTTAGTTCTTATGTAGGTTTCTATGATGTCTTTAGACTGCTTTATTTCAGATTCCGTTCAAATGAAGCAAAAAAAAAAAAAGCTGAATTGGAACATAATTCAAAGCTATTGATTTTTTTGTGAGAATTTGCCAATGTCCTCTCTTTTTAATACAGTCACCTCTGCAGATGCTTCTTTTGGCACAAAAAAAATCCTCTTTTTGATAAATTTATTTTCAAGTGTATTGTCACATTTATGCCTGTTTTCACTCAGGGTGTTTGCAGTGAGTGTAGATGTACTTACTGTATGCAAACCTGTACTATGACAGTATGTAACATTGTTTTTGTTTGCAGTGAGTGTAGATGTACTTACTGTATGCAGACCTGTACTATGACAGTATGTTATGTTTTCTGTTTACAGTGAGTGTAGATGTACTTGCCGTATGCAGACCCGTACTATGACAGTATGTTACGTTGTTTCTGTTTGCAGTAAGTGTAGATGTACTTACTGTATGTAGACCTGTACTATGACAGTATGTTATGTTTTCTGTTTACAGTGAGTGTAGATGTACTTGCTGTATGCAGACCCGTACTATGACAGTATGTTACGTTGTTTTTGTTTGCAGTGAGTGTAGATGTACTTACTGTATGCAGACCCTTACTATGACAGTATGTTATGTTTTCTGTTTGCAGTAAGTGTAGATGTACTTACTGTATGTAGATCTGTACTATGACAGTATGTTGAATTAGAACATAATTCAAAGCTATTGATTTTTTTGTGAGAATTTGCCAATGTCCTCTCTTTTTAATACAGTCACCTCTGCAGATGCTTCTTTTGGCACAAAAAAAAAATCCTCTTTTTGATAAATTTATTTTCAAGTGTATTATCACATTTATGCCTGTTTTCACTCAGGGTGTTTGCAGTGAGTGTAGATGTACTTACTGTATGCAAACCTGTACTATGACAGTATGTAACATTGTTTCTGTTTGCAGTGAGTGTAGATGTACTTACTGTATGCAGACCTGTACTATGACAGTGTGTTATGTTTTCTGTTTGCAGTGAGTGTAGATGTACTTGCTGTATACAGACCCGTACTATGACTGTATGTTACGTTGTTTCTGTTTGCCGTAAGTGTAGATGTACTTACTGTACGTAGACCTGTACTATGACAGAATGTTATGTTTTCTGTTTGCAGTAAGTGTACTTACTGTATGCAGATCTGTACTATGACAGTATGTTACGTTGTTTCTGTTTGCAGTGAGTGTAGATGTACTTACTGTATGCAGACCTGTACTATGACAGTATATGTTTTCTGTTTACAGTGAGTGTAGATGTACTTACTGTATGCAGACCCGTACTATGACAGTATGTTACGTTGTTTCTGTTGCCAAATAGTTTTGCATACCTTGACGTCTAACACTGGTAGTCTTGATTTTGCTTCTCTGTGCCTTCTGAATATGTTTTTTATGTTTGTTGAACTACTGTCTGTGCTTTTCACAAAACATATGCTCACGTATACACATGCGCACAGACACTATATGTCTGCTGTGGTCACCCTGTCATATAATGCTAGTTAATCAAAATGTCAATCATTTACTTAAGCAATCAGTTCCAAGACGCAGATAATAATGATGGTGGAGTGTGTGGCTATAATTGTGACATAAATATTTACTTCTGTTTTTACGTATACTCAGGAAGTCTGTTACTTACCTGAGTAAGTTTTGCAGACTGCTTTTAGTTGCACTGAAAGCATATATTTGTTTTAAAGGAGCACCAGTCAGGTATACAGTATGATATCCCCATCTGTCTCTTCACTGTATATCTTGTAGTAATTCTGAGTCTGACTTGTATTTATTGGCATTTGTTAACTTGATATGCCCTAGCAGAAAGTCCCATTTTCCATTGCAGTCCTAGGGCTGGACTCTCATAGGTTCATAGGTAGGTACTAGGCTATCAACCCTAGGGCCTATACAAGCCTAGCCATAAAGATTCCCTGGCTATTTCTTCCCACAAATATTTACTTTCCTGGTCCCCTGTCTAGCAGGGCTACTGATGTGATCCCCGGGGTGAATTTCCTATCTCCCTTCTAATCGTCAAGGTTCCTCTTGAAGAGGGCCATTGAGGTGCTCTGCCTGACATGTATGGGCAGCCTGTTCCAGAGTATGGGGAGTCTCTGGGTCAGGAACCTATCCCTCCAGGTTATTCTATTTATCGTGATGACATTGTTGAGATCCCTGGAGCGTGTGGCTCAGAGGGATTGGGATTTCTTTAAGTGTAGCATGTCCAACAACTCTGGGTTTGACCTGGCCTTGTATGTTAAGCAGAGATTGCCTCTGAGTAGGTGATATGTGACAGAGTATAGCTGGAGTTTCTTTAGATGGTCAGCATAAAGCATCTGCTTTAGGCCTGTTATTCTTTTTGAGAGGTATTTCTGCGGCCTTTCTAGTTGTTGCAGATGTCTTGTGAGGTACATACCAAATGGGGCATTGTACTCTATAATGGGTTTAATGAGGGACGAGTACAGAGGGACAATGAGCTCCTTTTTTCTGGATGAAAAGCCCTTAGTGATGAGGTGTGCCATGTAGAAGGATTTTCTAACTGTTGTGGCTATGTGGTTATCAAAGGTGAGACCACTGTCCACCTGTGTCCCTAGGTCTCTAATCACACTTTCAGTGTTTAGTGTACTGCCACATATGTGGTAGCTAACAGGTATGGGTTTTTTCCCAAAGGGGCAATTATACATTTTTTTGGCATTCGGCTTGAGCCCATTGTTCTGGCACCAGGCATCTGTTTTGGTAAGGCTCTTTTGTAGTATATCCACATCATTTGGGGATTCAATAATTGCTCCCAGCTTACAGTCATCTGTGAACTTTGTAAGCCAGAGTCCCTTAGTGTTGGCCTATACTTCAGAAAAGTAGATGCCAAACAAGAGTGGTCCCAGGACAGAACCCTGCAGTACACCACTTGTCACTTGTGTGGAGCTAGATTTGGAGTCAGCTACTTTTACAGTGTGTGTTCTGTCAGTAAGCCAGTTTGCAACCCATCGAGTGACATGGGGATTAATGCCCGGCTTAGTAAGTTCATCTTTTATCTATGATTCCAGAGTCAAAAGCCCTGGTGAGGTCCAAATAGGCTGTGTGAACCACCTTACCCTCATCCACGGCTCTGGAGATTGATTCGAAGAAGTCGATCAGGTTCAGGAGGCACGATCTTCCCTTCATAAACCAAAACTGGGTGGGGTCCAGTGTTTGAAGGTTGCCAATGTCTGTTTATAATTTCCATGATATGATGTTCCATGGCCTTGCAGATCAGGCTTGTCAGACTGATGGGACAGTAGTTCCCGGGAACCAAAGTGGATCCCCCCTTGTGGAGTGGGATGACTGTAGCTGTGCACCACTCTGTGGGCACAAAGCCTGAGGTGAGGCTGTGATTAAACATGACACATAGGGGAGGTGCCAGTTCATTTTGTAGTTCCTGTAGTACACAGCCTGGGATGTCGTCTGGTCCCATGGATCCTGTATTCATGGCTTTGGAGAGTGCGTTTTGTTACCTGAGTGGCTGTGATTACCAGAATTTGGCATTCTTTCAGTACTGAGATGGGCCCTTTAGGGGGTGAGGGGGGGGTGAGTTTGGCATTGAATCTGTCTGCCAGGATATTTATTTTATTATTTATTTAACATTTGTTTACCAGGATGGCCCAACTGGACAGCTAGTGTCCATTTTTAGTGGAGTCCTGGGGGGGGGGGGTCCTCAGAAAAATTGACAGACTATAAACATGTAAATATGTAGCAATAACATAGGTTACAAATGTAAAAGGTTAATACAGTAATACAGAGGAATATATACAAGAATAAGTGCACTACTCTATAGTCAAGTAGCGTTATGGTATACTATAAGCATGCAAACAGTATTACAATATATAGAAAGAGAGAGGGAGAAATACAATAGATTGTTTGAGTGGACTCTCCATGAGCAGAATGGGAGAACAGAGAGGTCCTCCTGCAAATACCCTCCATTTGCAGATTGGGCAATATCCTTGGGATCAGTATATCTAGTGCCATTGTGCTGTAGCTCAGAGCAGATCTGAGTATTGCCATTTAGATTCTTGACATAGCTATTGAATGCCTTGTGGTTGTCTTTGGAATCTTTGGCAATTTTGTTTTCATAACTAGCTTTTGAAGATTTTATGAGGGATCTCAGCTTTCTACTGAGGCTGGTGAGGGAGTTTTTTGAATCCTGGGTTCTTCCTCTCTTCTGCAACAGTTTCTTCCTTCTGTTGTAGAGCTTGTTTATGGAAGGGGACCACCAGATTGGCTTCCTTTTTTTTTTTTTTAGAGGACAGCATCTTGATTCTATTTGGGATGACTTGGTCCATGCATGAGTGAATGTGCTCGTACAGCACCTTAGAGTAGGATTCAGTAGTTGAACTTCCAGTTCCCATCTGCATGGGTGTCATGAAGTTTGTTACTTCTGACTTGTGAAGCATGAAGTTGGCTTTGGAGAAGTTTCTTTACAGAGGTTTCCTTAAAGGGGGGGGTAGGGGTGGGATGTGGATATCAAGGGTGATTAGCTTATGGTTTGATCTGACCAATGAGGGGATGACCCCTGGTGTGGAGCATCGATCTCCCATGTTGGTAATGACCGGGTCTAGAATATGGGTACCCTTGGTGGGACTATGAATTAGTTGCTCTAGGGCATTGGAATTTATGAATTCCAAGAACCATTGAGCAAAGGTGTTGGTACAGGAGTAGTTTTCGTAGTTAATGCCAGGGTAGTTGAAATCACCCAGTATTAGGGTGTTTGGTTGCATCTTAATATTTTCCAGTATGTTTAGAAAGGTGTAATGAGAATCTTGGGACATGGTGTTGGATCTGTAGCAAGCTATAATTTGCATTGCAGTCTTACCTAGTGTTAGTTGCACCTGGAGAATTTCAGATGCATTGTGTTGGGCAACTAGCCTGGAGGTGTGAATATGGACACTCTTCCACCTTTAGTATTTCGGTCCTGGTTTGGTGGCCGAAAAGTGTGGTATGAGTTGTAGCCTGGTATTGCAGGGGTGCTCTCTCTGGAGCTTTGAACCAGGTCTCAGTTACTGCACAGATATCGATGTTCTCCATTTTTAGGAGTGCCTCGAGAGAGTGCATTTTGAGGTTTAGACTTCTAGCATTGAGTAGGATTACCTTCAGATTTTGCTTTCTTGTACCCGTTACAGTGGTAGTTTTGTCCTTTGAACCTTGTCTAAAAAAGGCACTATCCTATCAAATGGAGAACAAAATGCAAACAAATGCAGTGGTTATGAAAACAAAGGTTGCTGAACAAAACTAAAGCATCATGTAAGGAAAAGGATATTATAAAGATACATAAAGAATGCAGTAGCAATTTTATAAATGTAGAAGATATGAAGCAAAGCGTGGAATAGGGAAACTGTATGACCAGCTATTTGTTAAAGCACTGCAAAAAGCAATATGTACAGCTAAGTAAATATGGAAATACGAGTAGATAAAATTAAATATTGGAGTAAATATGGACAATGTATTATAAAGAACAGAAATCCAGTATCAGGTGTTCACATGCATACAGAACTGGATATCAAGTTAGGGCTTAAGCAGCCATCTCTTCTATGAACAAAATTTAAACGAAGCAAAATAGGAATGGAGCAACTGTCAAAGTGGAAAGCAGTGAAAGAAGTACTGACTAGATTTACAGAAGGCAATAAAGTTTTAAAAAACACTGTGCCTTTCTTAAGGCACTGGGCAACCTCAAGGATTAGATATGTTTTTCTTACAATTACGTATGAGTGATTTTTTTATACAGGAGTCAGACCATCCTGACAGGATACCAAGACAGTAATGCAGTCTTTTTTCCACTTCAGAAGCCTTGTAATGTACCTTGGGAGAAGCTGCCAGGCACTCAGTAACAAATGAATGAAATATCTTGATTGGGAATGGAGATCCTTGATTGAGAAATCAATGGGATGAAATGGGAAGTGCAATTGGTTGAGCAGGTGCTACTATGACTGGGAGTTTGTGCATTGTCACAAGGGAATGGTGTGGAATTATTAAAGCCACATGCCGCATATTTAGATAATGTCTTCTATTCAGGAAATATGTTGGTGTGTGCAGCAGGGAGCATAGGGGAGGGACTTTTTGAACTTCATATGTTTAAAGTCAGTCAAATGGCAGCACAGAATATGGAAAGAACAGTTTATAAAGATATTCTCATTCGAAAGAATGAATTCATGTCACTTAGCTTTACCTACTAGTGCTCCAGGGACAATTCAGATTGTTGATTAGATTGCCATCAGGAAAATTCTGTTGAAAACGTTCAAGTGTCAGTGTAAGATGATTTTGCTTTTCATTGCCTTATTACACATAACATATTGGGGAGGTGAAGTGTTTGGTATGGGAAAGTCTAAAGACAGGATTCAAAGAAAATAGCACTGTAGCAACAATCACACTGCACTGATGAAGTGCAGGGTTTACTGATTAACAGTAATGAGAATTTCCCAAAGGTGCAACATCACATTTGCATGACCATGAACTGTTGCACTATTCAGCTGTAAAAAAACTAGGTAGTGAATCACTTACTACTCATACTGTTGTGCATTGAGAGGAACACACACACACACACACACACACACACACACACACACACACACACACACACACACACACACACACACACACACACACACACACACACTCTTTGAATATGACACAGAGTCTGAGGTTGAATACCACACTGTTATGAGCAAGAATCTGAACAAAAATTGGTGAATGAAAGAAATATGACCATTGCAGGTACTGTAGATTTATTCCTAATGGCTGCACTCACTTCAGCGAGTGGTTACCCCAGAAATTTACCTGGTATGGATCATTTTGCTTGTAACACCAGAGGGTGGTTTATTTAGTGACCTGTCTATCATTTGAAGCTTATTATTTAGGCAAAATGGAAAGGAGATTGAGGTCTAGGATTTATGAATAGGATTTATGAACACATATATGACATGGGGGGGTTGCATCAGTAATGCACTGTACAAGCATGTGCTAGTATGCAAAGATCTTACACATTTTATTCTCTTTGTATTAGAAAACGTCCCCATGTGGGGCATATGGGAGACCACATTGGAATACATGCAGGTTGTTAAGATTGAATGCTACAGTTGACTCAGGATTAAACAACATTTCTATGGATAATATCTTAAAAGGGCTGCCAAATTATGATTATTATCTTTATTTTTATTAATTTATTATTAAACTGTTGTGCATTTTTTCTCAGTAATTTCTGTTTAGCTTACCCAACTACATTACATATACAAAAAAACAGTAAGAATGCATACATTTTTTAACAAAGATTCAGTTCAGAATGTTTTTGTACCATGAAAACACATTTTTGTGTCATAAAAACTTATTTATTGGAATTTAATTTATTTAAAGACTGATATTAGTGTGACATAATTTTTAATTTCTTACAGATGTCTGGAGTATTTGAATTGCAATGAATAGAACAATATGCTCACATGGTGTTAAATCACAAGAGTTTTTAGCTTTTAAACAAGAGACACACATTGTATGTGGCACTCTGAACTGTGCTGCGTAGGGTGCATATTGGGGATCCTATGCAGTGAATGGGAGTATACAAATTAAAACTGTCCTGCAAAATGTGAAGGGCAGTTTGCAGTTATTTTGCATACTTCACAAATGGCTATGGATACTCCCCAAGATTTTGTGTCAAGAGTTCTTCAGGCCGGGTTTATATCACAACATCGAAGGATGAGAATCTTGAATGTCAAAACATCGAACAGACTACATCGAAAAGCAGAACATCAAATGGGGTAGAAACAACTATTTAGAGTGTGGCTGAAAAAAAATTGCTCCATGCAAGGGGGCAAGACCCCCTGCACCCCCTGCCACTTAAATATACCACTTCGGAGATCACAGTTCAGACTACTACAGTGTGGAAATGGAAGATTTCCATTTCCTACACTGTAGCTTGATCTCGGAGTTGGTATATTTAAGTTGCGAGGGGTGTGGGGGCTGCCCCCCTGCCTATACCCTTCATGTTGCATGTCACCGTTGGGAACTGCCATTGACACTGGTTTGATGTTTTTGTGATTCGATGTAGTGTGTTTGATGTTTTGTCATTCGAGATTTTTCGTATTCGATGATGTGATATAAACCCCTTCAGGCCTGCTAGAATGCAAATCTGCATACATAGCCAAACATGTTTTTGATGAGCCAAAGGAAACTGGCAGTAAGAAGTTACCCATGAAAATGATTTTTGTGGTTAAAGCTGTGAAAAGAGAAGATGGTGGTTCTGAAGAATATGGAAAGCTGTTAGCATTATTTTTTCTCATCTTTCAGTTGCACATTTGCTAAGTACCCGAATGTGACTGTTTAAAGCTTCTGTATACTATTGTAGAGTATCCCAATTAGAAATTTCCTACATAACTAATGTCTACAGGGTCTTCTTTATTTATATTTGTTAACCAGGTAAATTTACACACATCTTTTCAGGGATGACACAGGAACACTGCATACTTAAATGATTTGCTCAGTTTCACACACTACACAGATGATGAGATATTCATCTAAATAAATATAATATCTGCATTCTGTAATTTAACCTAACTAGCTTGAATATGGACATCTGTATTTTCCTGAGTTTATTGTGTTATTTAATGTTCAGCCTTTTGTTTATAGTTAGTGGGCCACATAAATATGTATTTTTATTTATTAATGGATGGTGTATAAAATAATTTGCTCTATAAAATATGTCAGCTTTAACCTGCATATTTCTTTTTTTTCACCAAGATGGTGAGGATCTGTTAATTGCTTTTAAATCTTTCCTTTCTAGGGCGTAATCATGTCATCCATCAGAGCTCTGGTTAGTTATTGTGCTGCAACAATGAGAAAAAGTCTTTGATTAATGTTTATGGTTTGGAGCCTCCACCCCCAACAAAGTGATATATGGTTTTATGCTGTCTACAGCGTTCTGTCACCATCATTAATAGTTTTTGCACTCTTTGTCCCCATTGCCTGATGGACATCAGACCTTCTCTCTGTCAATAAACCCATTTGCTCCCTATTTGGGGAGAGGTGACAGAGATGGGTCATCATCCTGACAGCCATCAAAGTGGTTCAGATTTTTTCCTCTTTTCTTACTATAGCTCTACATTGTGCAGTCAGATTGGGAAGGGGAGGGGATGTGCAGGGGGCTGGCCGTGGAGGATTTCCCTCACTTCTGCAAGGGAGGAGTTGCCCTTAGCAACCATGTCCCTCCCACTGCAGCATAAACGTTGGTCTCTCTTGTGTCAGCCAAGGAGATTGTGCTGCCCTGTATACCTCCATGTGCATGCAAATCACCAACTCCCTGGGAGAGGTGAGTTGGCCCAACCCTTCTCTCCTCAACCTTCTTGCTGGGCTCCTCTAGTGTTGGAGCAGCTAGTTGAACCCCAGTCTTCTGGGTTGCAGTCAGGGATCCATTCTTCTGTGCCATGGAGCCAGTCATCAAAGTTACTAATACTGGTCATTTGTGTTTGCTGATGTCTACCTGGGATGAGGTACAATTACTGGTCCTCATTCCCCTTATTGTCAGGATGAGAGGGTGTAATATCTATTCCCTTTTCTGTCAAGGTGAGAGATCACTTAATCATTCCTCTTCCTATCAGGGTGATTCCTCTCTAGATGCTCCCTAATGATTGTATATGAAGCCTAAACCCTGAACATTAGTGCCAAGAAAAGGTGTATTGTCTCTACGCCAGTGAGCCTGCCTGCATTTTTAGTATACTATTTTAAGATTGCTGATAAGGGGTGTTATTTTTGGAACTTGAGGAGTCCTTTTTCAGTGTCTTTCAGTTTGATCAGAATGTTGTTAGTGGAACTGAAATAGGATAAGGATCTAATTTGTAGGTTTGTCATCAGTTGAGGAAGTATAGGAAAAGCCTGTCCTTTTAGGGATAGTTTTAATTTTTAAATACTTTTTGGCATTGAACACAGGCTAACTATGAGCTAAACTATTCATTTATTTATTGAATTTATCAACAGGGGTATTGCACTGTTCAGTTCTGACCGATTTCAGTCTCAGGCTGGGGTCAAAAATATGATCACTCACACAGGGTATGTAAGTTAACAAAAATACTACGTGACAGTGAATAAAATACAAAGAATGTGCAATGCTATGGATACAAAAGTACATAAACTAGTAAAGTAAGAAGCTAAAATTACTCTGCTATCAATATGTATTTTAGTACAAAGCTATTTAATTATCTGAATAAATTCAGTTAATACTGCTGTGAGGACTTAGTGGCTCTCTTTAAATCATTAAATGTGTAAAAAAATTAAAGTAAGACTAGTGAGTGGAAATTAGCTTTTAAAATATTCATTTATTCACTCTGTCTTTGATATCTGCTTTATCCTAGTTGAGAGGATCGATGGAGCCAAAACCTATCCTGGCACTCAATAGCCATAAGGCAGAGTACTTATCCTGGCTGGGATGCCTGCCTGTTAGAAGGTGCAGTAGGCATAAGGCAAAGTACTTATCCTGGATGAGATGCCTGTCTATTAGAAGGTGCTGTAGGCATAAGGCAGAGTACTTATCCTGGATGGGATGCCTATTAGAAGGTGCTGTAGGCATAAGGCAGAGTACTTGTCCTGGATGGGATGCCTATTAGAAGGTGCTGTAGGCATAAGGCAGAGTACTTGTCCTGGATGGGATGCCTGCCTATTAAAAGGCAATCAAACAGACACACAATACAGGCCGTTTAGAGCACAATCAGTTCACTTAAAGTTTTTATATGGGATGTGAAAGGAAACTGGAACACCTGTTGAAAGCACATGTGGGCAAAGGGAGGATGAAGGATCTCTAGACAGAAGGCACCACTGTCACGACCCAAACTGGAGAACCCTGACCTTTGAAGCAGCAACACATATTGCTACACCAGTGTACCACCTGATTATTATTAACTGTAATAAAACTCACATAAATAACACAATAGCTCTACATCTCTTTGTTTATTTTTCATATCCATTCACAATTTCAAACTGTACAGTCCTCATGCATGGTGTTTTTCTTGTTTTATACCAGTGGCATGGTGTTTCTCATTACAGGTATGGTTACTTACACAGTCTTTCCCATTTCTCTAAGAAATCTCCTGTCCAGCTCTCCTGTTTGGCAGTTGCCCCTTGATTTCTATTTTCCGGCTATTACATTCTTTACCTCTTATACCATTTGTCTCATCACCAGAATGTATTTTCCTGACAGCTCCCCTTTTCATTGTCTATACCCAAATGCAAAATTTGCAGAATTCTATATATCCTCTTCTACACATCCATGGCCTGTCTTCAAATGTTTTGTGCCCAGATACACTCCCAGATCACATGGCTCATACCTGCCTCTGATATCACATACCTCAAGCAGCATCTCAAGTATGTTTTCTATCCCTCCTTATATAATATTTGTAGAGTGTGAAATACCATTTATGTAGCACTCTTAGTATCTGATATCCCACCACATGCATTTTTGTTTTGCATCTTTGATATTATTTTGAAAACTGTTCATCATGCAACCTCTCCGGGCGGCCACCCATTTTCCTTTCCCTACCCTTCCTTATCTCTTTCTTTGTAGATTTCTGACTTCCATCCTCATATTAAAAACAAATAATCATTCTGCTTTTTCCTTTTCCCTGTTTTACTCATTTCCTCCATTGAACTTTCGTTTTCTTCTTAACCTTCATTTATTTTCTGTTCTTTCCCCGTGTTTCTCATTCCTTTCTCTTCTTCAGACATTCTTTTCCTCTGCCTGGTATATGTTCACCATTCATTTTGTTTTCATTCAGATTCTTGTATTAATTGTTGAATAGTCTTAAATACTGTTTGTCCCTATGCCCCTTTTTTTCCTTAACTCCTGCTCTCCTCTCATTTCCCCTTCACTCCATTTTTCTATTTATTTTTTCTCTATGAAAGTGCCCTATTTTACTTCCCCCAAATGTCTTTTTCTTTCCCATGTCCTCACTTAATGTTGCTTCATTACTTTAGTATGTCCTGATTCATTCATTTTGTTTGCCCACCATCCTATGTGCTCTCTTTCCTCTTGAGCCCCCCCCCCAATTCTTTATCTAAGATTGCATGCTAAGGCCTGTGTGAGCATGTGTAGTCACCTTTTTTCCTACTTAGTTTTAATTTGCTTTTGGTGACTCTACAATTTCCCTTTCTCTAGCCGCCCTTCCAAGCCTTTTGTAATTTCATTATATTGGTCTCCATTGGGTCCACTGATAGGTTTCTATAACTAGGCATATCATTATAATCACATTGATTCTTCCCAGTTGTGCACGTGTTTTATGTTCCTCCTTCCAGTATTTCCTGTTCTATTTCCCTTTCCTGTTTTTTTGCATTATATTACTTAAGGTGAGTCCTACATATACTCATAGGTATTTGTGGCACTCCCTCTGCTGAATGTGTCCCACTCATCCCATTCCTTGTCCATCTTTTATATTGACTACCAATGACTTGTTCTGGTTGCACCTATGCCCTGAGCCCTTTCAAACATTACAAAACTCTTAACATTATTTCCTCTATGGCCATTTCAACATTCCCTGGCATAAGCATGTCATTTATATACATTACAAACCTTGATTGTACTCCTGTTCTTCCTCCTGTTGTACTAACATCTTCCACGTCAAGTGCTCCAGCTAGAAAAGGCACCCCTGACTGTTATCCTTCCCTAATTTAGTGACTTGTTAAATCTGTTTAGCATTACTTTTATATCTGTTTCATTGTACATTGTCTTTATCAACCCTAAAAATATTCTCACATTTGTCTTTTTTAGTATCACCTAGAGAATTTCTCATCTGATTGTTAAAAAGGCCATTTGTAGACCAAAAAAAATAGTATCCCTACATGCACCCCCCCCTTTTTGTTCTTCTCTGGCCATAAACTCTATTACCATCCATCAATTCATTTTGGCCCTTCTTCCTTTCACTAAGGCCCTCTCCCCCTCCTGTATTATTCTCAGAAGGATCTCATCTAGTTTCCTTCCTAGCCCTTTTGCCACCATTTTGATATAAATGTTTTGTCCTTTACTTCCAACGAGTCTTCACCCTCTTTCAGGACCACAACCAATTTGACTATTTTCATTGCGTCTCTTATTTCCCCTTTTTCTCTTATCCTTTCATATTCTTCCATCATAGCAGCACATATTGTCTCTGTACTCCACTTGTAGACTCTATCATGGTATTTGTCTGAGACCCCTATCTTTCAGTCTGTCATTGCCATCACAACTTTTTTGATTGCCTCCATTGTTTTTTGTGCATTCATTTTTTTTTCCTGGCATTCCTTCTGTCTTGTAATCCTCTCCTCTGTCTGTGACCTCCCAAGAAACTTAATTTTCCTTCTACTGTGGTGTATTTATTTATTTAATATTTGTATACTGGGAAAGTCCGACTGGGAATGAAGTCAATTTTCAGCGGAGGCCCTGGGAGAAACACTCCAGACGTATGTCTTTGTAAAGTGGGAGGAAATCAGAGAACCCAGAGAAAATGCACACGAACACAGGGAGGACATGCAGACTCCACACAGAAGGCACTCTAGCCAAGAATGAAACCAGAGCACCACTTGCTGTGAGGTGATAATGCTACCGCTGCACCACTGCTCCATTTGTTGGTAGTATACCCTAAAAGGTTTCCCCAGCCCTGCTGTCCTCCTCTATGATTTACCCCTCTTTTCCCCTAATGCTTCACACTTCTTTTTTTATACTTTGCTATGTTTCCTCTGATTCCTCCTCAGTTATTTAGAATGTATTAACCATGGTAGAGCACTGATCCTATTCAATCTCAGCCTGAGGTAAAGGCAAGAAGTACGACATCATATACAGAGTGAATGACAAACTGTAATATATACATATAGTATATACAAAGTGATTATCAGATTTTGCTATAAAGGCAGCAGATACAGGACATTATATAGAGTGGCTGACAAAACACAATATATACATGCATTATGCACAGAGCAGATTTCAGAATTGGCAAGCTGAAAGAATCCCAATAAAATAAAAGAATCAGAGGGAGGTATGAAGAAGGAAGTAGGATACAAAGAGGTTAAACTATATAGTTGGTGGGATCTACTTCTAAATCCTGAAATCCTACAAGACCAAACTTTATTTATGAGAGATGAAAATAATGAATGACTGAAATAATGAATGATTGAAATCTCGAATGGCCAATTTTTTCACAGGGTTAGTAAACACTTGCCCAAAACTTCACAGAACCACATTGGACTATGTAATACACACCTAGGTGGAGGGGGATACACTCCCACACCCCCAATGGGGGGCTGAGGCCCCCCACCCCCTAACTATATATGCCAACTCCAGGATCGCACTACAGTGGGGAAAATAGCATATTTCTCCTTATTGTGCAAGTGTTTACTTGTCCTGTGAAAAATTGTCCATTCGGGATTTCAACTGTTTGTTATTTTCATCTTGAAAAAGTAACTTTTGGTCTTGTGGGATTTCAGGATTTAGAAGTAGGCCCAATCAGAGACATAGCAGTTGCATTTTCTAGTAGATTTGTGCTTTTTTATTTCTGATTTTTATTGCTCTCCTTCAGCAGAAGCTCTTCTAGTAACATTGCTCTCCTTCCACTTGAAGTTATTTCCTTTCCATCTGGTTCAGATATTTATTGGTGCTTCCTCTGTCCTTAGTTCTTCTCTATCTGTAACATTTTCCATAATTCTATTTGTATCCTGCTCTGTTCACCTTCTGGATTTGGTAGCTCCTCCTCAATCTGCCTGCTTTTCTGTCCATCCTCTTATGAATTTCCTTTAACTGCTGCTTTGATTCCCTCCCACCAGAACTTCCACAATTCTGTATTGTTCCCCTTCATTGTCTTTTTTTATCAGTTTGTAAATGTGTTTCTTCCTTTCCTTTCCACTTGTAGCTTGTCAGTCTCCATCCCAGCCCTTCCTTTGTTCCCTTTCGGTCAAGACTGTCATTGCTATCACTGTAGGGGTTGATCTCTCTCTCTGTATTTTTATCTTCACCACTCTTTCTAGAGTTTCCTTATTATGTCACTTTTTTTCATCTGTTTGCTGTACTCTCTTTTCCAAAGAGCCTGTTTTTCTTGGGATCTAGTGTACATTGGAATCCCCTCTTATGAATTCCCTGCTATACTTTTTTTTATCCGAGACCATTTTCAAAGAACCTGCTACAAAAGTTCTCTTCCTTGCATGGGACATACAGGCTGCCTTTTGTTCCACCTTGTCCTGCTTTTTTCTTCCTTACCAAATAATCCATCTCCCCTCCCCACTTTTCTACATGTCAGTCACTAAATATAGTGTCTTTCTGAAAAGGGTAGCCACTAACCTCTTGTCTTCCCCCCCTTAATATTTCTCTCCTTTGGAGTTCTGTGGGCTCATGATCTTCCCTCCCTCTTTTATCTGTAAATTGAACTTCTGGAACAGTACTTCTTCCCCTTCCATTCTACTCTTTCAGCTGTGTACATTTTATCCTTTTGATTGGGTTTGGAGCCCCTCTGCATTCCAGGGTACCACTTTCAGTCTGTGTTTATTCCCAGATATGACCATCTTCATATTACTGCTGCCTTCAAATGTCTGTCCCCCTTGGGTTTCAGTGCCAAGCTGGATCATCTGTCCTTGGTCTTTGCCTGTGCTCTGTTCCCCCAAGTATTGGATTGGTCATCTTCCAATCTGTGATTTGAGCACCTCTATACTTGGGTCATTCACTGTGTATCTTTTTCCTAGTCCTCTTTTTACCACATTCTTCTTAAATTCAGTTCTCCTCAGTTGTCTGCTATCTATCATTTGTACTGTTTATCTTTCCCCTTTTCCATGGTCACTACTTGTTCCTTTTGCATTTGATCTTATTTTTGACAGATTTATGCATTCTATTTCAATCTTCTGTAATACATTGCAGATAAACCTGCTGGTCTTTCCATAATTATTTCTTTCTAATCTTCTGAACTTTTCATTCAGGTACTACAGCACTTTCATCCACTTTTTGAAAAAGAAAGATTATGACTGTATGAAAATACGGACGGTGCAGTGGTGCAGCAGTAGCGTTGTCACCTCACAGCAAGAGGTTCTCCGGTTCAATTCTTGGCTGGGGTGCCTTCTGTGCAGAGTCTGCATGTCCCTCCCTGTATTTGTGTGAATTTCCTTTGGGTGCTCTGGTTTCCTCCCATGTCACAAAGACATGTGTCTAGAGCATTTCTCTCTGGGCCTGCACTGAAAATTGGCTTTGTTCCAAGTTGGACTTTTCCCAGTAAATAAATGTTAAATAAATAAAATATAAACATTATAAAAGATGGTATGTCATAAAAAGGGCATGTAACAGCAATCTGTCTATTTGTATCCTCACCTTTTACTCTGTTTCTGTCTCTCCAAATCTTGATCAGGAAGTTTCATATTGTAAAGCTGCTTGCTTGTATATATGGACTACTATGTATTAAACGTACTTCTTACTTTTGAGTAGTGCCCCCATTCATAGATCACAATAGTCTTTTTCAATCTCATTTTTACCCTCTTCTAGCACTTCCATGATTTTAATCTCTATTGTCTTTTAACATGCAGCCATGATCCAATGCTTGTAAACTATGGAATTTACTGAGTGCATTTGCCCATGTTTCTTTTGCATTTTTACACATTTCTTCTCCCTTCTGTCTTTGTATGACCAGATCATCCAGTCCTTGATGGCTTTGCTCCTTTTTGGATTCTTCCACTGGTCTGATCTTTCTGTCACTACTCCATTTGGCTTTTCTCTCCACCTTCTTTACCTTGTCCAAATTGCTCAGGCCCACAGTAGTCTAGCAGGGGATATCTATATCCCCTGAAGCTTCAGCTGCAAAGGCTCTGCTTTGACAACATTCTCTTCTGCTTCTCATACATCAGTCCCTGCTTCTGCCACAATCACTATCAGACTCTCCGCACTTCTGCTCAATTTTTCATTTTCTTTCCCCTTTTTCTGTAGTCTGACTCTGCTGTGCCCAGAATTTTGTTCGTACCACTTATCTTGTCAATATCATTCTCTGTGCCTTTATTTCCTGTTTAGTCATTTTTGTCATAGGTGTATTCATGTCAGACATTCTGCATGACCCTTGTAATTCTACCTCCTCCCTGACTCCTTGCATCCTTGTCTGCCAGTCCTTTTCTGGTTGGATATTTGAATTTGTTTCTTTTGTCTGTTGCTCCAGGTTTTACTGTGCACAATCTCTGTAGCAAAAACTTGTACTTCTGCCTCTGTGTAGAACCTCTGCCTGTTTCCTTTCCATACTACACTTAAGATAATCAGATAGTTAACAGAGCACTTGTTAGAATTTCTGTGTAGCCATTGATAGCAGTGGGGGGTAATTTCACCTCATCACTGATATTTTGACCTGCCTTATATAAGTGGTACATTTTGAGTTATCTGTGCTTATTGTCTGAGCTTTGGCCGGCTAACATCTACCTGAAATCAACTGGGCGTATAACTGAATTTAAGTACACTTTTATCTGCTCTTTTTCATATTAGTACTGTATTTAATTTATTTATTTATTTGTGTTTTTTGTGTTGCCTCTCTACAGTTAGTTCCCCATCCACCCTCCCAGTTCTTGTTTTGGTGTTACTGTTGGTGGCTTTCAAAATTCCCGCCCCTCTTGTAGATTTGTATTTGGATACTCCTTCTGGGGCCATCTCATTTGCTCACTCAACTGAGTGCAGTGAGATCAAATTCTGATTTCAGACACTGTGTACAAAGAGAGCATTTGGGAAGGACAACCCCTGTAGCCTCTTAATCCTGCTCTGTTCCCTCCCTCAAAAAAAAAAAAAAAAAAAATATATATATATATATATATTTTTTTTTTATTCAGCTGCTCTTACTGTAACTGTCTTAGTTGATCTTCTGCGTGTTATCTGTTCAGTCACTCTTACTCTGCACTTATTACTACTTGTTAGTAGCCTTCTAATTTACTGCCTTCTGCACTTGTTTTTTAGTCATTTGTTAATTTAATTGCATTTATTTGAACTGTATTTGCCGTAGTGTTGCTCCACACTCGGGTGTGCTGGCCTGCATTGCAATTTGAATTGTATTTACTGCTGTTTTAGCTGCTTTTCTGTAACAAAAAAAAAAAAATTCTAAGCTTGTTTCCTGCCTTTCCTGTAACTAGTCAAGTCCAGATACAGACTTGCTGTATCCAGGACTGTTGGTAAGCTTCTGAACCCCCCAAGCCCTTCTGTGTTGGAGAGAAGCCTTCTAGCTTATCAGTGGGAGTGGTAAGCACTAGGTAACCTATCTACCACAGGAGGAGTGGTTTCTGGCCTAGAAATTATAGTTTATTGTCTGTTTGGGAAGCTTTTCCATCTCTTTCAACCTTCTGATTTAAAAGCCTGTGTTTGTGCTTGTTTCCTGCCTTTCCTGTTACTAGTCTAGTCCAGGTACAGATTTGCTATATCCAGGCCTCTTTGTAAGCTTCTGAGCCCTCCAAGCCTTTCTGTGTTGGAGGGAAGCCTTCTAGCTTATCAGTGGGAGTGGTAAGCACTAGGTAGCCTATCCTCCATGGGAAGAGTGAGTTTTGGCCCGGAAATTGTGGTTTATTTGGCCGTTTGAGCAGTTTTCCATCTCTTTCAACTTGCTGGCTTAAAAGCCTACATTTGTACTTGTTCCCCACCTTTCCTGTAACTAGTCTAGTCCAGGTACAGATTTGCTGTATTCAGGACTCTTTGTAAGCTTCTGAGCCCCCCCCCCCCCAAGCCTGTCTGTGTTGAAGGGAAGCCTTCTAGCTTATCAGTGGGAGTGGTAAGCATTAGGTAGCCTATCTACCACAAGAGGTGTGGTTCCTGGCCCAGAAGTTGTAGCTATCGGCCGTTTGGGCAGTTTTTTTCCATCTCTTTCAACATTCTGGTTTAAAAGCTGCAGTTGCGCTTGTTTCCCACCTTTCCTGTAACTAACCTAGTCCAGATACAGACTTGCTGTATCCAGGACTGTTGGTAATCTTCTGAGCCCCGCAAGCCTTTCTGTGTTGGAGGAAAGCCTTATAGCTTACCAGTGGGAGTGGTAAGCACTAGGTAGCCTGTCTACCATGAGAGGAGAGGTTCTTGGCCCAGAAATTGTAGTTTATTGACCATTTGGACAGTTTGTCCATTTCTTTCAACTTTCTGGTTTAAAAGACCACATCTGCACTTGTTTCCCATCTTTCCTGTAATTGACCTACTGGGTAGCACTAGAAAGCCATAAACTGATACAAGCCTTCTAGCATAGAAGAGAGACTTTGGAGTGATTAAGTATCAGTTTTCTCTACTTTCTTGCTGTACTTAACTGTTTTCCACCTAAACACAGATTTTCCAGTGTTTATTATGATTTAAAAGCTTGTTTTTTCACATATTGTACTTATTTGCCTGCACTTTTAAAAAGTTTTTTGTTTAAATAATTTGTTTAACGGTTGTAAGCTACACACTAAAGTGTGATAGCCTTGTCTGATTGTTTTTAACCATTTAAAGCTGTTTTAAGTTTATTTTTTACTGTTTTTGTCTTATCTTTTAAAAAAATAAAAAAAAAATCCTTATTTCCCACCTTTCTAAGCTAGTATAGTCCAGTTTTCAGGCTAGTACTGAATTTAGGGCTGTGATACTAGTTTCTGAGTTGCCCATACCTTACTTGGATAGAAGGAAGTTTCTCTGTTCACCTGTGAGAGAGGGGAGCTTTGATCAACCTATCTGTTCCTGGAGGAGTGGTTCCAGCCCAGAAGTTAGTAGTTTATTGGCCATTTTGGGCTAATTTCTATCTCTTTCATTTCCCTACTGTAAAAACTACGTTTGCATGGTTTTGCGCACTGGGCAGCACCGGTTAGCTATGGTTAAATTATTCCCGGCTCCACTAAGTCTCCTCTTTAGTTTTTCCCCTTGAAACTAGTCTAACTCTCAACCTAAGCACTCATCCTACAGCCCAGCACTTGCTCAGACCTAATAGCAAGCACTAATATACCCTGACACCGATTGCCCAGCAGGGCAAGGCTCTTTATTCATCCCTCACCAACCAAGCAACATGACCAAAGGGCAATTTCAGGTGTACTCTCCAGTCCAGCTGGTGAATCTGGGTATCCTGAGGCAATGTTACAACAGCCCCATGTAGACAGACAACCCTCTCCTCCTACCACAAAACACTAACATATGCGAGAGATGCAATTGCCAAACTGGAAGCTAAGCTGTCTCCACCCAAGACTGGAACAGACAGTCAAGAGGAGAAGGTTAACACTTGCACCACACCTCCAGCCCACACAGACCTACTAAAACAGTACTGGCAAAATATACACATAAATACACAAAATCATACTTGGAGGCTCTAAATAAAAACCTGCAAAAGCATCAGAGACCTCCAAAGCAGACACCCAAACAACCTGCACCTCCCGTCACAAAAAAGACAACACATAAAACACAAAATCAGTGTGCTGCACAATCAAAGCCCTGAAGGTGAAATAACATACCCAACACACTAGTAATAGGTGACTCTATAGTCAGGCACACTGATGTCCCACTCACTAGGCTGGACAAGCAGAAGGTTACTGTTAGCTGCCTGTCAGGAGCCAGAATCCGCCACATAACACAAGCACTCAGGTCATTCCAGAACAAGTACAAATATGACTCTGTCATTGTTCATGTTGGTGTGAATGACCTGAGACATACCTCCCTGGACTACATGAAAAGAGACATGGAAGAGCTCTCTGATCATGTAGCCCAGACTGGTATGACCCTGACCCTGAGTAGCATTCTACCCTCAACAAGAATGATACCTCAGTATAAAGAAAAAATGATCAATTTCAACAATTGGCTAAGCTTCTGGTGTCATTCAAAGGGGATCCAGTTGTCTGTCAGCCTGGGACGACATGCTCGACAAGCCGCGTTGTTTCACAAGAGACGGCTTGCACCTGTCACCCCTAGGCTTTTGAATACTGGCCAAGGCTCTTGCTGCCCCCATAGTGCCTTTTTTAGGCAAGGCTCAAAAGTCAAACTCACCTCCGTAAACAGCACAATTAACAAAAAAGCTGAGGGTTATGCTACTCAGCGCCAGGAGTTTAAACTTCAAAATGCATGCACTGGAAGCACTTCTCCATATGGAGAACGTCGACATCTGTGCAGTAACTGAAACCTGGTTCAAGGCTCCAGAGATCACCCGAGCACTACTGGGCTACCACTCATACCACACGTTTCGGCTACAGAACACGGACCGAAACACAAAAGGAGGGGATGTATCCATATTCATCAAGGATACCTGCACCTCCAGGTTACTGGCGCAGCATGATTCCTCTGAGATCATCCATGTGTAACTAACATCGGGAAAATCTGAAATGCAAATTGTGGCCTGTTACAGATCACCCTCCATGACCCAGGACCACCATTCCACCTTTCTGGATACAGTGGAAAACATGAAGGTCCTACCGAACACCCTGATATTGGGAGATTTCAATTACCCTACCATTCACTGGGAAAACTACTCGAGTACAAACTCCCAGGCACAGCGCTTCTTGGAATTCATCAACTCAAATGCCCTGTATCAGCTGGTAAACTCCCCTACAAAGAGGTGAAAACATATTGGACCTAGTCATCACCAACATGGGCGACAGGTGTTCCACACCGGAGGTCAACCCGTCACTGGTTAGATCAGACCATAAACTAATCACTATGGATGTCCACACCCCAGCACCACCCATAACTAAGGAAACCACAGTAAAAACTTTTCTAAAGAAAACTTCACCTTACTCAAGACAGAGGTGCTAAGTTTCACAGCCCCACGCTAAAGGATAATGCTGCCCAAGATGCAGAAACCTTTACAAATGCACTTTATGAGCAACTACAAGGATGCATCCCTAGCAAAAACCAAAACTCACTCCTCTAAGAGAAGGAAACCAGCTTGGTGGACCCCTGCCATAAACAGGCTATATAATAGAAGGAGGAAACTAGTTCAGAAAAAAGCAAATCCCAAGAAGGAAAGACATCCCTGATCAGTATCAGTAAGAAACTAAAGTCCCTCATGAAATCATCCAAGGCTAACTTTGAAAGAAAAATAGCAAAGGATTCAAAAGATAACCACAAAGCCTTCTTTAGCTATGTTAAGAATCTAAGTGGCAACTCACAGATATGCACTGAACTAGTGCAAAATAACACAAAATATATTGAACCTACTGATATTGTCAATATCCTTGCAGACAGATTCAGTGCAAACTTCACCCCCCTCACCTCCAAAAGGGCCCACAACAATACCGGAAAAGTGTAGTGTCCCAAAAATCAAAGACGCACAGGTGAAAATAGCCCTTTCAAAAGCTAAAAACACAGCATCAGTGGGACCAGATGGTGTCCCAGGCAGCGTCTTGCACCAACTACAGAACAAACTAACCCCCCCCACCTAAACATGCTGTTCAACTTCAGCATCCCCACAGGCTATGTGCCCATAGAATGGTGCACAGCAGCGGTTATTCCTCTCCACAAAGAAGGGGCACAACTGACCCTGGTAACTATCTCCCCATAAGCCTGACTAGCCTGGTTTGCAAGGCTATGGAGCACATCATCATGGAACTCATTAACAAAGACATTGGGAACCTCCAAACACTTGACCCGACCCAGTTCAGCTTTGTTAAGGGCAGATCATGCCTATTAAACCTGGTTGACTTCTTCGAGACAGTCACCAAGGCTATAGACAAGGGAAAGGTGGCCAAAGCTTACGACACCATTCCCCACTTGGATATTACAGAAAAACTCACCGGCCTGAACATAAACCCCTATGTCATGAGATGGGTTGGCAACTGGCTTACAGACAGAAATTGCACGCTAAGAATAGCGGGTTCCAGGTCCGATTGTAAACCAGTCACAATTGTTGTCCTGCAAGGCTCAGTCCTGGGACCCCTACATTTCAGCATATACTTCTCAGAAGTACAGGCAAACACAGGAGGACTATGGCTAACCAAGTTTGCCGATGACTGGGAGCCATAATTGACTCTCTGGCTGACACGGGCATCCTACAAAAGGGCCTTACTGAGATGGACACCTGGTGTCAAAGTCATGGCCTCAAGCTAAATGCCAAAAAATGCATAGTCATCCCATTTGGGAAAAACAAAACACCCACGAATTACCACATAGGTGGCAGCCCCCTTAATACAGAAGAGGTAATAAGAGATCTTGGGACCCAGGTAGATACTAATCTCTACTTTGACAATCATATTGCCAAAGTAGTTAGGAAATCCTTCTATGTGGCCCATCTAATTACTAAAGGGTTCACATCTAGAAATAAAGAGGTTATAATGCCCCTCCACTTATCACTCATTAGACCCATAATAGAGTACAATGCCCCATTTGGGATGTACCTCACAAGACACTTCCAACAGCTGGAAAGACCACAAAAGTACCTCACCAAGAGGATTACTGGCCTCAATCATATGTCCTATGCAGCCTGACTGAAAAAACTTTGGCTGTACTCAGTGGCAGATCGCTTACTCAGAGGTGACCTCTGCCTGACTTACAAAGCCATGTACAACTCAGAATTGATGGACATGTTCCACCTAAAGAAATCCAAGTCACTGCGAGCCATGCGCTCTAGTGAGCTAAACCTCATGACAACAATAAATAGAACATGCTGGAGGGATAGATTCCTGTCACAGAGACTCCCCATGCTTTGGAACAAAATTCCAAACTACATCAGGCAGAGCCCCTCACTAACACTCTTCAAGAGGAACCTTGACGAGTGGATGGGTAACAGAAAATACATCCCTGGGATCACTTTATTGGCTCTGCTTGACAGAGGATCCGTTAATTAATCAATGGGGTGGCGAAAGCCGACACTCTGGCTAGGCTTATAAATGCCTTTGGGCAGATAGCCTAGTACCTACCTATGAACCTATGAATGAATTTGTTGGGCTTTCAGTGGCCTAACAAGTCAAACATCCCTTATTTCAATTTTGTAGGGAATTGGAATCATGCTCCACCAGTTTTGCAAGCATATTATCAAGTGGTGTCAATTCAGGTGTTCCTGCCTGTCTCATAATTTCTTCTTTATGTTGATAGATATGAAGGCATGCAAATATGTTTCCCAACTGTCCTCCTCTTGCACTTTTCATTGTACTAACTCTGTGGATTCTTCCTGTTATCAATTCTTCTAATATGGGTAAGTGAATCTTGTTTCCAGTAATGTCAGTGGCATTCTTTCCAAGTCTTTTTCTAGGATGACTTCTGGTATCCCTATTATCCTTATGTTTCTTTTAGGCCTGTTTTGTAGACTCTCCACTTTTGCTTTGTCCCATTGTGACTTTTTTCTGTTTCTGTCAGCCTTCCACTATGGTCCTCCACCTATTGTCTCAGTGCTACTCTTCTTCTTCTAGGTCCTTGATTATGTTTCAGTTTATTCACCTCTCTTTGTTGATAGACTGATGTTTCCCTCATTAGGCCTACATCATCAATGGCTGCCATCAATTTATGGAACAGATTACAGAGGTGTTCTTCTTGTGGAACTGCTTTAAACTCTTTCAGCTGTCATTTTCTTCTTCTTCATCACCTAGATTACTTGAATACTTACTTTTTTTCTTGACCCTTTGTCTAGAGCTCTAAACCTAAGCAGCCATCCTGATTGACTTCTCTGCCTCCCCCATGTTACCCAAAGCCAAGAGGCAGATTCTGCATAAAGAAAACCACAATATAATCAAACACAGTGTTACCCAGACCACCAGGAAAGCCAAAAATGAAAGGCAGCCGATACTAGTTCTAAAAAAACATGTAGAGCTTTAATTTCTCAACTGATAACCAAAATAAATGAATAAAACGAACATAACACCCAGTGGTTAACCACTTTCGTCCAGTAAGCTTTAACAAAGACTACTTCAGAAGAGGAAGTAGCTTGCTCAAGCTGTTTAAAAAACCTCACTTCCTCAGTTCTAATTAAAGCTTAAAGAGACAGATGCCTGATTAAAAAAAAAATAGAGCACACTGCATAACTTCAACGAAACACAAGAGAATCAAAATTAAGACACAGATGTTTGGAAACTGATAAATATAAAAAATATTTGGTCGAGTTAGAAGCAGGAGATTGCTAGAAGTGTGATATTAAAAGTAGTTTTAAAATATTTTAAAAGCAGGTTAACAAAGCTAGTTGTAAACAACAATTTAAATCCAGAAAAAACCCTATGGTCAACAGAGGTGCCTAAAATAACAACAAAGAAATTAAACATTGAAAAAGCACCCATCAAAGTTTAGCACTCCTCAGTTGGGGACAAGTGGTATCCAGCCAACTTGCCAGTAATACTCCCTGTATTCTAAACAAGTTTCCCATGCTCCACCCCTGGGGCTGGGTTCCACAATATCCAAGATGGCAAAAACAAACTTGTTAAAAGATGTACAGGACAGTAAATGCATAGAGCATTTTTAGAATTCTTAGATCAAATATCATATAGATGTTCATATATTTTTAAGATGGTGTTCAGTTTTGCCTTTAGAAGGTAGGACATGATTCACACTCAGCTAGATAAACCAGTCTGCTTATGTTACAATCTTCTTTACAGAAATGAATTTGGTCGACTAAATAGTTGTCCAAAGCCAGGCAGTCTAAATCTGAAATATATGGACAATATGGCCGTCTCCCACATTTGTGGGAGTCTTGTTTTTTTTGGCTAGATGTTTTTTTTCCTCAAATTCTTCAGATTACTACCCAACTTGTAAAAAAAACATAGGCTGCTCTCCCAACTTAAGGACATCACCACTGGTTTTAAAAATGTGCCAGTATCAAATGATGTTGGTAATCTCGCATATGGCACCTTGGTATTTCATCAGCAAGGCCCTGTCCCAAGAGTCATGGCTACAACTAAATTGTCCTACATCCACAGTTGACTGGTGGTCAGGGTTAATGCCCAATATTGGTCAAAACCTCAAAGGTTTCTCTTCTACCACATGATCTTTTTTATAAGAGGGGCTGGCTATCATCTCTCAGTGAACATGTTCTTAAGCTTGTCAATTTCTGTTTTAAAATAATCATCATAAAAAATCATAAGTGCTAACATCATCACGTGCTCTCTGACCAGCCCAGCATTTTGCTTATAAGAAGAAAGCTGGAAAAATGCAGATAGTAATTGCAAAATGTGTGTTTATGATAAATACTAGAAATAAAACCACAATCTTTTTTTATAAATGGTCACATCCAGGTAGCTGATAAAATCTCTGTTGACTGTGAAGCTAAACCTCAAAAACTTTGTCATGGAGTTTAAATAATTAAACTGTACAATTATATCATCTGGACCATCCCACAAGATGAAAACATCATCCAAATATCTTAGGTAAAGTTTGCAGTGAACAAAGAAAGGATTATCTTTGAAAACATAAATACTTTCCCAGTGGTACAGGACCAGGTTGGCAAATAGTGGAGAACAGACCCTGCCCGTAGTGAGTCTGTTTGTAAAACTCCTCTTTGAAAAATAGAAAATTGTTGTCCAAAACCAGGTGCTTAAGTTTGTATAGTAATCTAATGTCCTTTTCTGTAAGGAATGCGTACTGGGCAAATATATCAGTAAAACAGTTCAATGCCCAAATCTTGATGTATACAAGTGAATAGAGCTACCCATGCCCACAGTATGACAGCATAGGTAATTGCTATATAGCTCTGGCTTGAATTGTTTTAAATAAGTCCCATGAGTCCTTCAATATGTTGGGTGAATTAGAATATATGGGTTTAGGCGAACAATCCAAAAATGTTGCCTCATTTTTTGACGAACTTTTCAACTACCTACCTGACACCTAGTCTTCCATGTTCTACTGTGTACATCATTATCAAATCTGCAAATATAAATGTTTTTTTTCCAAACACCTTTACTGAATTATCACTTGTGACATAGGCAAATTTATAATCATATAAAAGTAATCAAACTATATTAATATAACAAACATTATACCTCGCATATAATGCTATGTATCATATAACCTAAGCATTATTACATAATTCAATTCCTGACTTTTTTTAACCAAGAAACATCTTTATTAAACCATAACTTAATACATAGGCAATCATACACATACATTTATATAAATGAAAACAAATCACACTGACACAATCCTAGTTGCAAGCATTTTACATCACAAACCATACGGACACACTCCCAGTTGCAAACATATGTCACTTATAATCTACCCAATCTTTCTTACTCAAACATTACATAGCTCATTTAACTGCCACCTTTTAGACTTCATTCCTCCCTTCTATGTATTGTTTCCACAATTCCCATTTTTTCCTATGTAGTTTGTGCCAGGACACCAATTATGTTTGGAATCCTGGAAAGAATCAGGCAGAGTACAGACTGGATGACATTGTAACTTCATGTTATATTTCAAGAGATCAATATTCTTTATGGAAGAAATATAAATGTGAATATAAAAGAAGGTTATATACATGCAAATAGTAATTCTTAAATGCAGTCATAAAATTAAGCTGACGTATCATTGCACATGTTACTAAACTCACAATCTCTTAAAACTCCATCTGAAATAGTCAATCTACTTAAAGGAAAAATGGATAGATAGGTTTTATAAAAGCATGTTTCTTTGGTTGCCCATCCGTCAGCTTTATTCATCTCATCTTTTATTCTTTAAGGTTGCAAAATAAAACAAGAAAAACATTGTTGTATAACATTTACCTGCACTTCATTTATTCATAATGTTGAAGAATCTCATACATGAAATGCATTGCTCTCTGTTTAACATCTTATTGTACAAGGCGTGTGAATTTGCTTGCCTTCTTGCACATCCTGAGGGTATAACATCACTTGTCTAATGACTATGTGCAGATAACACATGCAATCAGGTTCATTATGGGTCACCGACAGCACTCTCAGCAAAGGACGATTGTAATTTACCCTTAGATCTAGTAACCTCAGAGTTAGTTATATTAAGAGGTACTTCCCTCATTAAGGGAAAAAAAAAAAAAACTTATGCAAATTGCCTATTTGGTCTGTTGGTCTCAGCTGAACATGCTTTGCTGAAAATTTGATAAGGCAGCCCATATCCAGTAAACAGACAACATTACTAATGTAGGGGAATATTAGTTTTATTACAGCTGTCTTTAATTGTTTGTATCATGAAGAATGCCTGTCAGTGGACCAACAACCTTGTTGCATATGGTTATTTATGGACATGGACTTCATCTCTGTAGGCACATAGGATACTGGAGGGGTGGACGTCTGTGATATTGTTATAATTGTTATCATAATATAATTGATAATCTCTATAGCACTACTTTTGAACTTGTCTTCCTGACTGATTATATTCAAGATAATGGAATGGTGATTAAAGCAATTAATTAAATGACAATTGAAAATATTAAAGTACCATGTCTGGATTTAATATAAGTTGATTTTTTTAAATATTTGCTGAGATTTTAAGTCCCATGATGTTAAAACCATTTCAGTTGTATGAAGAGACCATCTGGTCTGAATTACACCATAAAATTTAACAATAATTATCGTTATTTTGAAATAATTTGAAGAATATGAAGTGACCAGCTGGTCTGAATTGCCTCACAAATGTTTACAATAATTACAGTTATTTTTAAATAATTTAAAGATTAGATTAAATAAAAAATATTATTCCAATACCATTACTTATCTAATTGCTTCCTAGAGGAGTATAGCAGAGTGCCTGTTCATTCTGCAAGAGTATACTTATTTTAGCAGAAGACTTCCTTACACTCCTGAGACAAGTGCACTCTTCAATGTTGTTTTCAAAGTCTAACATGTGAAGTTCTGGTAGAAATACATAACTGAAGCTCAGGCAGCCAGGTGACATCTACATCTGTAATCAGATGTGGGCTACTAAATATGGATAGTAAAATGGTCAGCATTAGATATATAGAGCTTTGAGTATTGAGTGTTTGCAAAAAAAGTTATGAACATATGACAGTTTTCATATTTTTACCAATAGTGCAGAAATTATGTATGATTCAGTCATGCTGGAGTAGGGTAAGCAAGCAGTGGGTGTCAGTAAAAAAAAAACTGACATTAAAACTTGTTAGGCAATACAAAGGCATTTTGAGACATAAATGTTTGATAAAGTAGGTATGAATGTTAGTAATATTTTTTTCTGCATTAATATTATACAGGTAATGTGACTTACTGGTGAAGAAATGCTGCCATATTCTCTGGAACAGTAAGGCACATAGTTTTGCCACTGATACTTTCCATATAACATGCACAGTTCTATAGATGAATATCCTTGTTTTGAAATATTAAGAAAGTATTATATGCTTAGTTTGCACAAAAGCACAAGACAGCAGTGTGTTACCTACTTCTTATCAAACATTGTTACATAACACAAGCAATTCCATGGCAAATAAACATATAAATCAGCAATTTGTCTAACAAATACCTTTTGTATTTTACATTTGTTATAACTTGCTTCCTTTATGAAATCTTGCAAATCATATGAGGGATGTTTTTAACAGATGCTTTTGGAGAAAAGCTCTCAGGAAGTGGCTTCCTAGCTTTGAAGAGTTCAAGAAACAAAGGACTTAATAAATGCCTTGCTGCACAGGATTGGATAAGTTGATGAAGGGGATAAAATATTATACAACATCACAAATCAGTATTTTCCAGAAGAATTAGTCAGTTTGTTATTGCTGTAGGAATAATTTGTTTCAGGAGTATAGTTATCAATGGCCAATATATATATATATATATATATATATATATATATATATATATATATATATATATATATATATATATATGCCAGCCACATTTATCAAATGATTGTTATTTCACATGAGCATGGTTTTGCTAAGACTATAGTCCTAAATGGGATGTTAGTGATTAGGGATGAACACACACAATTTGACTTGCTTAATAGGTAGTTTATACTTTAGTTGCCAAATTATTACAAATCTCAGTTTGTATTAATAAACTTAAGTAGTTATGTATATGAGACCACTCCACTGAAGTCTTGATAGTTCTATATACAGAAGAAAATGTGTACAAGAAAACATATTAGTCAGTGCTGCTCATTGTCACATTTTCTCTCTCTCTTTTTTACCCACAAACTGCTTTTAGAAACATTTAGTAAAGATAATACTATCTGTTCCATTAATCCATTATTTTTAGAGTAGAAAAAAATGTTATAGCTAAGGATTTCTCATTTACAGGGTATTTATATACTGCATAATCTTGAAGCATTTTCCACAATGGAAAAGGAGTCGCAGAACATAATGAGTTACAAAATAAACTATCAAAAGTCAATAGTATTATTGGTTGAGGGAAAGAAAACTATACAGAATGATTCCCGTTTGGAAACTCTCTAATTTGAGAATGTTAATTCAATGAGAACACAGTGAGATTAAAAGGAGCACAATTTTGTAAGAAATATGGTTATATATCAGAACTGACACACCCATCCCTGTCACTGGTAGGAAGGATCAGGCTTCTGAAAATGATGCTATTTTAATTTGGGAATTAATTATTTTCATCACATACTATAGTCATGAACAGAATAAATGTTTGTGAAGAGAAAGATCTCTTCAGATTAATTTATTTTCTAGATGCACTAATATCAGGGGCAAATAAATGTCTTGATACAGAGTGGTATTTTATATCATAACTTGTTGACAAAGAAACAGACCCAGAATTTCTTTGGAAATCTTTATATTTACATGTTAAACACAGGACTGATTTGAAATTCTTGAATATTATTTTGTATTATTATTATTATTAACATTTAAAATTTCAGAATTGTTTAAAATGGCATTGTATGAAGTGCAAATTTAAAGTTATTCAAGTTTTTCAGGCATGGTCCCATTTTATTGCAAGTTTAAATTTCAAAAATAGGACCATTACAGAGAAGATTAGCTAGAGTCAGGTTATAGATGCTGCTTCTAAGCTTTACGACTTACAGCAGTACATTACGTTGGTAATTCATAATATTTTTCTTGTAATATAAAATTATTGCTAGAGCCAAAGAAATAATTGTTTTCTAAGTATGGCGCATGAACAACTAATAAATTGATATGGTTAAGAAACTAATAAGAAAATGGATTGATAGATTTCTGCTTACTTGTTTCTACAACAGTCTCAGGAGTTATGTAGAAAATAAAAAACATGGCAATGAAGTGAACGGTTTATGTCACCCACAAACCATGCAGTACATATTAATGGCTGTTACAAAGCATATTTTTCTTCAGAACTTTTATAGGGGAGAACATGCACCTTGGTCGGCAAGAGTGCTGAGTTAGCTGTAGTATTAGATTTCACTTAAATGTAGTTTGTTAGACTTAAATATAGTATTCTCTTTGTATAGGTCTAGAAATGCAACCATATTAAAGCAGACTTGTATCTTTATTTTACATTACACATGCAGATTCAATAAAAAGGAATGTTTAAGTAACCTTCAGTCAAGAAATTAGAAGTTATGTACTCACCATAACGTTCCATCTGAGTAGGTGTATTCATTTGTCTGCAACCTGTGGGTTATGGATCCGATATCGGATCCGAACCGGCATGGTTTACCAGCTATGGATCCAAGCTCTCAGCTCCTCCCCTCACCCATAATGCCCTGCTCTACCCTCATGACCTCAGATCGAGTTTGCCAACAGCAAGAACACCCTGAAAAGGGCAACACACCATATGCAGGAAACTGAAAGGCCAGGGGGATAGGAGGGCGGGATGGTTGCAGACAAATGAATACACCTACTCAGATGGAACGTTATGGTGAGTACATAACTTCTAAATCTGAAGTAGGAGATTCATTTGTCTGCAACCTGTGGGACAGAGTCCCCAGCTACCTGAATCTTGGGTGGCCATCATGGAAGGATATTCGAGCACCGCGAGCCAAAGGATGCTCTACCCCTAGATGCAAGATCCAACTTGTAGTGGGAAATAAAAGTATGAGATGAAGCCCACGTGGCTGCTGCACAAATATCATCTAGAGGAATCCTAGCCTTAAAGGCTGCCGAGGTAGAGACTGACCGGGTTGAATGGGCGTGTACACCCTCCGGTGCGGGCCTTCCTGAAGCTTGATAAGCCAATAAGATACATTGTGAAATCCAGCGAGACAGAGACTTTAGAAATTGGCTTGCCCAAATTAAATTTAGCAAAGGAAATGAACAACTGGTCGGATTGCCTATGACCAGCCGTTCTGTTTAGATAAAATCCAAGTTGCCTGTGAACATCTAAGGAGTGAAGCTTGTATTCACCTTTGTTTTCAAATTTAGGAAAGAAAACAGGGAGGTTAATGGATTGATTAATGTTTGCTTCAGAAGCTACTTTAGGAAGAAAGGACGGGTTGGTCCTGAGGTAAACACGGTCCGGATGAAAGACCAAGTAAGGAGGTTTAGCTGATAATGCTTGAAGCTCTGAAACTCTCTTGGCCGATGTAATGGCTACTAAGAAGGCAGTCTTGAATGACAAGAATTTTAGATCTACCGTAGCCGCTGGTTCGAAGGGGGGGGCGGTCAAGGCCTGGAGAACTAAGGAAAGGTCCCAGGGAGGAACCGCTTCTTTTACAGGGGGCCTGAGAAGGAAAGTACCTTTAAGAAAAATTTTACACAACTTGGCTGACATGAGTGGACTGGAGTCATGACCAATGTGATAATGTGAAATTGCCGCAAGTTGTACTTTGACTGTGGAACTGCTGGCACCATCGTTAAACAGAGTGGTTAAGAAATCAAGCACTAAAGGGAGAGGAACTGTGAAGGGGTTCAGGCCTTGCCACTCCGCCCACAAAGAAAACCGTTTCCACTTGCTACGGTAGACTTTCCTAGTGGATGGTTTATGAGCTGCCACCAGGATTGCCTTAACAGGGGACGAAATACCGGGAGTCCTGATCAAGAGTGGAACTGGAGCAGCCAAGCGGTCAGCTTCAGGTTGTCCAGGTTCGGAGGAGATAGGCAGGATGGATGAGATATGAGATCCGGAATGGGATCTAGAATCCAAGGGGGATTCACCAAGTGAGACCTTAGGAAGGGGAACCAGATCTGTCGAGGCCAAAATGGAGCAATGAGAATCATTCTGCAACCCACCCGAGAGGCTTTCTGAAGAACTTGGAGCATCAGAGGCAAGGGTGGATAAGCATACAGAAGACCGGATGGCCAAGCATGCACCAGAGCGTCTCTTGGGGAACCTCCTGGAGGAGGTATCAGAGCGAAAAAACTGTCGCACTTGGTGTTTGAGGGAGAGGCAAAAAGATCGCATGAAGGAGCTCCCCACCGTGCAAATATGCGTTCCGCTACTTGAGAATTGAGAGACCACTCGTAAGGGGTCAGAATGGTGCGACTGAGCTTGTCCGCCAGGATGTTGGACCGACCCGGAATGTGCGTTGCTAATAGAAAGCAGTTGGTGGAGATTGCCCATTCCCAAACTCTCATGGCTTCTCGACAAAGAGGGTAAGACCTCGTTCCTCCTTGCTTGTTGATATACCAGACAACCGACATGTTGTCTGATTGAATCGCAATTGTTCCCAAGGGAAGAAAGTCCTGAAGTGCTAGCAACGCTAAGAGCACTGCTCTCATCTCTAGAACGTTGATATGCAGTAAGGTCTCTGAATCGTTCCACGTGCCTTGGACGGTCCGGCCCGCAAAATGCCCCCCCCACCCAAGGCGGGAGGCGTCCGTGGTCACCGTGGCGAGAGGGGGAGAAGCACAAAATGGGCGGCCTCCGTGGAGATCTGGGGAGTGAAGCCACCACAGGAGGGACCGCTTGCAAGCCTTGCTTATTGCAATGGGATGATGCATAGGAAGAGCAAGGTACGACCACTGCACTAATAGAGTCCACTGGAGGATGCGCATATTGAGCCTGGCGAGAGGAAGAAGTGCTATAGCAGACGCCATGGACCCTAGAGCCCTCAGGACCAACTCCGCCGGAACAGAACTTGAGTGGAGAATGGCCCGCACCTGGAGCTGCAGATTTTGAACTCTGTCCGCAGTGAGGAAGGCTTTTAAACTCCTTGTGTCTAACCTGGCCCCTATAAAATCTAAGAGCTGTGTGGGCGCTAGGTTGGATTTCTTCGTATTTATAGTGATGCCCAGATTGGGAGCAAGATGGAGAAAGGAGTCTCGCGCCAAAAGTAGTAGATGCCTTGTTGGGGCGGTAAGGAGCCAGTCGTCCAGGTAGGGGAAGACCTGCACCCCCTGAAGCCTCAGGTGGGCCGCTACCACTGCTAATACTTTGGTGAACACCCTGGGGGCTGTGGTGAGACCAAAGGGAAGGACCCGGAATTGGTAGTGACTGGCTCCCAGCCGGAAGCGGAGAAACCTCCTGGAGCGCCTGACCATTAGGATGTGGTAGTATGCATCTTTGAGGTCTATAGAGCACATCCAGTGATTTTCTCCCAGAAGGGGGAGAATAGATTGTAGAGTGACCATTCGGAATTTTTCCTTGGGAACTGCCAGGTTCAAGAGAGAAAGGTCTAAAATTGGTCTTAGATCCCCCGTCTTTTTTGGCACTAAAAAGAACCTGGAGTAGAACCCTGATCCGATCTGGTCTGGGGGGACGGGCTGGATGGCTCTTTTCTTTAGCAGATGGCCAATTTCTGCCAAAGCGGCCTCCCGTTGACCGGGTGGAACGTCTGGGAGGGACTTCAATTTTGGTAAGTGACGAAAAGGGATACGGTATCCTCTGGATATGATCTGGAGAACCCAGCGGTCTGATGTTATGGACTCCCATGCAGCTAGGTGCCCCAAAAAACGTCCCCCGACTGCCTCCAGAGTGGAGCAGCCAGGCAACCCCTCAGGGTTGCTGCGCGGGCCGTTCAGAGAAGGGTTCTCTGGACCCAAAGTTCCTGGGAGCCCCTCTGCCTCTAGGGCGGCGTCCTCCCTGTCCTCCTCTGCCACGGAAGGACTGGTTGTCCGGAGCAGGCTGGGATTGCTGCGACTTCCCGAACCACATCTTCTTCTGACCCTTTTGGTTCCTAGAATAGGGCCTCTGGGGTGTAGAGAAGCGGATTCCGACGGCAGACAGCGTCTTCCCGTCCTTCTTGCTCTGGGTCAAGGTGTCGCGAACGGATTTGCCAAAGAGGGCAGAACCATCAAAGGGGGCGTTCGCAAATGACGCTTTGAAGGGCTCAGAGAAATCACAATGACGGAGCCAGGCCTGACGTCTAGTGACTAGACCTGCCCCTGTGGCTCTAGCGGCGCCTTCCGTAGCATGGGAGAGTAGCTGCATAGAGGTATTGGTAACTGATCTAAGAGTGGCCATGCGGGTGGAGTGCAGCACTTTGTCCTCCTCCGACATGGACTCTGGGGGAGATGCAGCGTATTCTTTAATGAGATCGCGCTGCATCCTAATAACATGTGCCAAGTAGTTCAGCGCCCTTACCGAGAAGGTCGCTGAACTAAACATCCGCTTCCCCAAGCGGTCCATCATCCGAGACTCCTTGCTCGGGGGATGGACTGAGGGACTCTCCTGAGCAAGTTCCCTCTTGGTGGCCGCCGCCGTCAACATGGCATCTACTGGAGGCCCCTTACTCCAATGGTCACGGTCAGACGGTAGACTGAGGATCCTGTCGGGCCTCTTAGGGATCAGCTCCACAGTGTCCGGTTCCTTCCACACCCTGGTGGTAATGAGGTCCACCAGGGGGTCGGCAGGAGGGGACACCCAAGAGGTAGACGGGCCCGCTTCAAATGCCTCCAAGAACACGGACTTGTCCGAGGAAGACTTGGGGGCAGACCACCCCCCCCTTATACGGAGCATTTCCATGATGTCTCCAAATGAGACATCCTCGGGGGGTGACCGTGGGGAGCCTTCCCCTTCCTCCAAATCCGTGTCTTCCGTGAGAGACTCGGGGGAGTCAATGTGCCTCCTTTTGCACGCATGCTTGTGAGGAACATCCTCTGGGGGGCTGTCAGAGGACTCCTCGCAAGCAGTAACCTGTTCCAGGGGAGCAGCTTGGGGCACAGAAGTGGGCTGTCCCAAGGGCCGGATGGTGGAAGCCTGACCCATTTCAGAGGGAGCGCGGGACGGAGCCGAAACAAGTGCCGGGGGTCCGGAGACCCTCAACAGGGCCCTCTCCACTACATCAAACGCCGAAGGGGAGCCAACCTCGACCAAAGGATCCGACAATCGGCTCCCCCTCGGATCCGAAGAGTGGATTGGAGCCGGCGCCGAAGCACTCGGATCTGAAGGGACAGTGCGCTCCGACACAGATGGTGCCGAACGAGCACTGATCCCCCTGGATCCGAAGCTCGGATCCAGGCTCCGAGAGGTCGGATCCGATGCACTCGAGAGCAGGGTCGGATCCGAAGTACCAAGTACTATCGGCGCCGACCCACCCCCGGCTCCGAAACTGCTCGGCTCCAACTGCTCCGAACCCGGGTAGCGGGTCGGAGAAGGAGCAATGGGCATGAAAAAGGGGGTCGAGCTCCCCCCCGGGGGGGGAGGCAAGAGCACTCCCATCTCCATCTGGGCCTGGATGAACCTTCTCATCATCCGGTCCAGATCAGCATCCGATAGGCTGTACGTTGATCTCGACGAGGCTACCGAGGTAGGCCTTGAGTGCCTCCTCGATAGCCTCGACGGAGATCGGGTCTCCTCCTCCTCAGGTCCCGGTGAAAAACACACTGGAGACCGGAGCCGAGGAGGAGGAGATCCAGCAGACAAGGGGCGGGAGAAGCCCGCTTGGCTGGCGGGGCCGAAACAGAGGTCTCGGCCCGCCGCTTATGGTGCTTCTCCCTCTGGTCCTTTTTTTCTAGCATCCCTCTCCTCCGAACCAGAAGCGGGAGGTTGAGTCCCAGGAGGAGGAGGGGGAGCCGGGGAGGGAATAACCGTGGGGACGGTTACTCCCGAAGGAGCGGAGGTCGGAGCTGAGTCCGGCGGCAAGAGGCCCGCCAAAACAAGCTTGGACCTCCGCTCCTTCAATGCCCTGGGGTTGAACCCTGCACAAATGGAACATCCAGATGTGAGGTGTTCAACCCCCAGGCATCTAACACACCGAGTGTGGCCATCAGCTGGGGAAAGCTTATGGCCACACTCGGAGCACTTTGAGAAAATAGACTTGGGCTGCTCAGACATCCCAAGCTAACAAATAAAAGTTACTAGAACTAAGGTAAAGTAACTAAAAACAAAAATCACTCACAGGCCCAACACACACACTACGCTGCCAGCGAGGGGAGGGATATAAAATTAAGTTTAAACTCTAAAAAAAGGTAAAATACAAGAGGGAAACCTACACTTTCACACAAATTAACCAAAAAATTTTTAAATTTGACTAATTTAAAGACTGAATATATCACTTAGCTGGAGAGCTGGAAAAAACAATCTGGTCACCATGCACGGCAAACTAGATCTGAGGTCATGAGGGTAGAGCAGGGCATTATGGGTGAGGGGAGGAGCTGAGAGCTTGGATCCATAGCTGGTAAACCATGCCAGTTCGGATCCGATATCGGATCCATAACCCACAGGTTGCAGACAAATGAATCTCCTACTTCAGATGGAATGTTTCAGTAACCTTCAGTCAAAAACACTGATGTGAATAAAATATGCTCACAGAATGTGCAGTACATTAAGTACAAATAAGCTTGGGAACTAAGGTTAAAAGGCATGTAGAACTTGTAGGAAAGTTGCAAGGTTTTGCTGTTATTAGCAGCGATACTTCAGACACGGAAGGAAGTCGGTTAGTTAGTTCAGCCTGATACACAGAAAGTCATTGCAGTCCTCAAATTTAGTATAGACACTTAGCAGTGAGTGCAGTAGTCAGATCAAATACGTAGCATTCTGGAATATTAATACTAATATTAAGGAGGAAAGGAGTAATTCTGAGTATAATGAGTGCAGAAGCTACAGACATTATAATTCAGTCTCTTTCAGGTTATCAGCACTGTTATTGAAAACAGCAAGATTTTATTTGGATATTGTCGGCATCTACCTCCACTGTACAGAATAAAACATTCTTAACCAAACTACAGTGCATGTAGACATTTCTTCTGAAAAGTACAAGAAGATTTGGCACATAAAGGAAAGACTTGCACCTGTTCAGCACAGTTCTGGGTAATTAAAAGACAAAGCCATTCATTTCAGTCTCATTACAGTTTCTTTCAGTTATTTCCAGTTTATTCCAGTATATCTACAATCTTATCAATTCTTTCAGTAGAGCTATCATATAATTATTTCCTAGTGGAGGAAAGTAGAGACAATATTAATGATCTCAGTAGTGATATACATTGCCCACCTAAAATTAGTTTGGTAATGGAAATGGCTAATAGTGCTTTCGTTCAAGGACATTTTTTTCACTTAGTGATTATAACAACTAATACATTAGTTTTAAAATCAACTTTTTCTTGATACAGAAGTTGATCAATTAGCAAACCCTGTTTTGAATGCTAAAAATCTGCTGTTAATCTACTCTATCCTGGTTATTCAAAGGGAGAAAAGGAGGGCTAAGAATAGCATTTCTTGTTTGTTAAGTTACACTCTTAAATTGTGTATTTTTATAGGTTAAAATTACATAAAGATAACAATTTTAGGATTTAAAAAGAGATGTATGAATTAACACAATCTGAAGATATATGAATGACTAAGGGGTGGCTGATGGGTGGGATCCAATCTTCTAGAAGAGATAGCATAATTTAAAACAGCAGTAGAATTCAAGGATTTAGGGGACAAGCCGAAAGAGATAGAGGGGGGGGGGGGGACAAGCAGAAGTAAGTTCTTAAAACAGGAAGATGTTTCTAATTTAACGAGCAACTGCTTTATACTCTTCAAGGGCTCATTTTATTGAAGTAAAGCAAAACGTAAAGACAGATCTGATCTTAGGAATGTGTGTGTGTGTGTGTGTGTGTGTGTGGGGGGGGTACTATGTTTTGGCATTGCTTGATCATAAAAGATGGTTTTGGCTAAATGGGTATGCCTATACTAGAGCAATGCATGTCAGCACCATATTTTACCATGGTAAAGCATAACATTTATATGCTGGTCATTATGCAAAAAGAATTTTGAATATTTGCTGTTTAGATGTGATTCAAACATGTTTCTGCACAGCTATATCTTTAAGCATAATGGTCAACAAATGAATGCATTGCCATCTTAATGTGTGCTTGACCTCATACAATGTAACATGACACGTAACCCCTCATTTAGATGAAACCAGCATTGTATGAGTCATACCTGTAGACCTTGCTCCTCAACTCCCAAGAACAGATTATTTTTTTAATTGATTTTAACAATAGAACACATCTATGTGTTGTTTAAAGTATAGCTTAACACAAAGAGAAAGAGAAACATTTCCAGACTAGTTGAACAAAACAGTTCATATCTACAATAAAAAATGCTATGTTTTCATATTCTGCATCCTTTCCTCTCACAACTGTGTTTTGTTTCTGTTGTGATGTCATAAGATGGGGTTTTATGTTGAGTTAAGGATTGCATTCAAGGTCTCCTGGAATGTAGAAGGAAAAGGATGTATATTCATGCAAATATACTTAGTAATAAATAATGTGGTGGAATCTCTCTCTCTCTCTCTCTCTCTCTATGTGTATGTATATATATATATGCACAGTACAATTAAAATGAACTACATGCAGTTCTGCAAAGTCTTGCTTTCAAAAACTTTCTTTATTTTATTTATTTTACATTTGTTAACCGGGCAAGTCCGACTGGATCATCTTCAGCGGAGGCCCGGGGAGAAAAGCTCCAAATGTACATTACAAGTGTAAGTACAGTGAAATTCTTACATGTTATTATAACAACATAGATATTTGTTTAATGAAATATACACTCAGGTTCACAAATATACACACAGCTTTCTTTGATGCATTAGTAATTTAGACAGCTTCCACATTTTTTTGACAATAACCTATGAACCTGTAATATTTTTGAATATGAAATACATCAATCAACAGCATTTTATATTTACATGTTGTGAACTTGATTTCATGGTGAGAATTGTGAGGTATGAGATACTCCAAGTCTTTGTTAACAAAATACTTTTAAAATAAAGTAAAAAGAAGGCTTTTAGTTGGAACTGAAGAAAGCAAAACTGAATGAATGTTAACAGTAAAATCAGAAAATGATGCTTAGCTGATATTTGTGCTAAAATCATATTAAAGGCACCAAATGAAAGTAGCTAACTTAATATTCAAGAATTAGTCAATCAGTACAATACTGGATATCAAGAGCTAATTTGTTTACCCTGCATTGCTGGATGAGGTTTAGAATTCTAACTTGGCACGACAGAGTTGATAAAGACCGAACTGAATGTATCTTATGTAGGATAGCAAAGAGTCTATAAGGTAATCATTTAGTCCTCTTTGGTCTCCTGAGGCAATCTAAAATTAAGAGGGCAGAGACAGCTTAAGTTCTGACCAGGGTAGTAGTTTTCTTTGATATGAAAAGTCACATGAAATGCAATCACATCTCCTTGCAGATATTGATCTCAGCACAAAATCTACACTACGTAAAAAAAAAAAATCAACTTCAGATTTCAGAATATGACAAGTCTGTAACATGTATATCTGAGGGTCACACTCCATGACTTGAATCCTCATTGGAGACCAGAGGTTAACCTATACACTGCAATGGAGCTTTACAGGTTTGTACTCTTAACTGCCAATTATTGCATCCTGAGTTATTTTACAAAACAAAGTTATGTCCTCACATTTCAAACAAATGTTCATATCTCTGCAGCCATAAGGGTTACTAAAGAAATGTAAATAGCAAACTGTTCATTACAAGCAAATCTTAACTGTGATAATTTTCATTGGATTTCATGTTATAATAAACACAGTAAATATCAATTTTGTAATATTTTTCAAACAGCATGCACTATCTCTGTATTAACTAAAGCTATGCATACACTGTCAAAGAGCATTCTTTATGTCTATCTGTGAGCTTTCATATGAGTCTATGGAGTTCTGTCTGTGTTACCTGGTTGTTGAGATATATAGACAAAAACTGAAAATTATGAAAGTATAAATAAATAGTATATGAACATCAATTAATATCTCTTTAGCAGCACTAGACAGAGGCCAAACATCAGTGCAGTTTTGTTGCCCATCATGTAAACTTTAAAATGAAGCATCTCAATAATTTGTATGTACATAGTTTGGGAGCTATTAATGCACATATGAATGGGCTGTATTAGATGCCTACAGGCATCAGCAGGTTGTAAATGCCTGGAGGAGTCACAAGAGGCATGAGTTAAACTGAGAGCTTTGTTAGAAGGGTTGTGGCCTTCTGAGGTGTTACATCAGTTGTGTAAAGAAGTGACTTCCTATACCCAGTATATGCATTGGTGAGTACAAACTCAGAAATCCCCTGATGGCTGGCCTGGATGATCACCATCCTGTGCTTAGTTCTTATCTGATTAAAGAAAGAAAGAATGGAGTCACAACAATAAACCAATTGGCTGAGAGGTGCATGAGAGCAAACAAAAAGGCCTATTTTTTTCTAACAAAAATGGTTTCTATTGTGACAAGTGCAAAAGTAACCATTTGCTATGAAGATGTAAGCGACAAACAGCTATCATGAATACAGATCATTACTTCTTGTACATTTTCTGTTATAGAGAAAAAGCACAGTGCAATGATGTGCATTATTTTATATATTAAAGTGACATGAACTTGAGTTACTTTCACATTTGTAGTTTAGGACTGAAGCTACCCATAGTATGAGTGTGCCAATTGTCAGGACTAAACATAAACTTAACTTCTTGTGTTTACATAACAGTGCACTTAAATTTGCTGCTGCCATTATGACCAAAACTTTCGAAATTGATTTAAAAATGCATTTGGAAAAATACTATTTATTCTGGTATGAGATAATTTAACAAACATTGTGATTGGTGAAGTTTTAAAGCCATAACTTCATATTTAGAACATTTAAATACAGTTACATATTCTCTTAGAAGTCCACACCTGATGGAATAGAAAGACAGATATTCAAATCTTTCACTATACATCAGGTGACCAAGTTCTGCTGTATGTCTTGTGTATGACTTCTGTAGTATTCATGTTTTCACAACAGGGAAGCATTAAATACACAAAATTAATTTTATCTTTTTATTTACTGATGTCTGATTAATGGGAAAGTCCAAATGGTAGGATTCCATTTTCAGCAGAGGTCTGGGGGAAAGCTCAAAAGTATTATAAAACTTTTTAAGAACAATAAATTTTACAGTCTTTAAAATAATGCAGAAATGCAGTTTAACTAATTACAAACAAACTAGACATTATATGAAAGTTTGGTTAAGAATAGATGCAAGTTATATGATAATGATTTAATAGAGAAATTTTAGCCCGTTTATAGACACCTTACATGTAAGTTAATATAGTACAAACAGGAATTGCAAACTCAAGGACCTACAATGCTCAGTATTGAGCTATACAACCGTGGGAGCAGAACTCTCTTATCCCCCCTGGTTACACATCCAAGGATATTTCTGATTAGGCCATAATACTTTCTTAGGGTAATCGTTATATGCTCATGAAATTTAAGAGATGAATCTACTAAGACCCCCAAATTCCTCACATGTGGAGTTGCTAATAGGATATGGTTATCAGTTGCATAAGGCTGCTGAGGGCTATAGATGCCATAGTGCATCACCATGCACTTTTTGCATTCAGTTTCATACTGTTGGATGAAGTCCACAGAAAAATGCTGTCAAGATAGCCTTGTAAGACACTATAATGACAGGTATTCATAACTGTACAACCAACACTGGTATCATCAGCTAATTTGCAGATGTAGAGTTTGGATAATCAGACATCAGCAAATCAAAGAGTAAGGGGAGCAGAACAGAGCCCTGTGGGACCCCCATCTTGGCACTTTTAGAATTAGAATAGTAGCAGTTGTTGATTCTGACTGAATGTTTTCAGTTAGTTATCCAATTCATCTCTCATCTGATTATAAAAGGGTTGTCTTTCAACTTGACCACTGCTTGCAATGGGGCATTATGGGATATGGAGTCAAATGCTTTTGAAAAATCTATATAACTAACATCAACTGCCAGGCCATTATCCAATGAACAGATAATATGCTAATAATAACTAATTAAGTATTTTAGACACAAATGCCCAGATTAAAATAAAAAACACGTTGGCAGAAATCTGAGCTGAAATGCAACAAATGTAGGAATGTATAACTGAAGGTAGGCAGAAATCATTTCTCCAGTAAGCATGCTAAGCTAATTGGCCCATAGCTATCTGTGGTAAACCAGATAAATGTTTTGGTATTGATATTGTTGTTGTTTCCTTTCCCATACTTGGCACAAATCCCTCTGCAGGGATTTTTTGAAATTGTTTGGTCCTCTGTTTTTTGGACCTATGTTCTATAACAGACAGAAAAAAAAAAAAAAAAAAAACATTGAAACCGTCAGGTCTAGCTACAGATTTTGTCTTAATAGCTTTCGTGCTTCAGCAATAGCAATGATAGTAAATAAGGGCTCACTGTCTAAATGATTCCCAAATAATTAATTTGCACACACACACACACACACACACACACACACACACATATATATATATATATATATATATATATATATATATATACACTAAATTAGAAAGGTCATTGATGAAACAGGAATGAACTGATCAATCAGATCATAAACAAAATCCTAAATGATTGTCCATCTTTCCTGGGTATTCAAGACATCCATTCTAGTTTACTCACCCCATGTTTGAAGCCAGACCTATACATTTTCCATGCAAACCCATCATCTTTGATCAACTACTAGGGCAACTTCACAGTTTGCACAAAGACGGTCTTATGTTCTTAACTCAGGTTTGGTATAACAAATCCAAGCCTGCTGCCTCTGCCTACAGCCCAACTAAATAATATCCAAATCTACATCTTTGGTAGTTTTCTTTACAATTTGGAAATAATTGTATTTAATACTATAATGTATAATTCTGTTAACTACTGCTGATACAGAGGAAGGTACATTGCAGTCAGCATTATAGGCATTGATGCCTCCAGCAATAACATCATTATTTATTTGAAAAACAGCTGTTACTAAACTTTCCTAAACTATTGTCATGATCTTGTTTTATATCCGGTGGCCTACAGAACAGAGTCACGTCCCATCTCATTTACTGAATGTAAGTCTGTCAGCTACTACTTTACGTTACTCTTCTACACATAAAATGCCAGAAGAGTCTTTGGCAAATACAAATATGGGCCCGTTTTTTCCTGTTAGTGCTAGAAACATGGGGGCCTTTATAGCCTATTAAGAGAAATGGGTTTGTTTTTCAGATTAGACCATGTTTTATTGCAAAGAATATCATCATATTCTTCCTCAATAATTTTTCCCACTTACTCAGATAATTTATTATTAAGACTTCAGGAGTTGCTCAGAAAACATTTCAAAGTAGTTTTACACATCCATTCATTGATGGTGGGTCAAACCTAAAAAGATCTGACCAACTTTGTGATTATGTTCCCTATCAATTAATTATACATGGAACTCAGAAAATGATATAGTATAAAGTACAATGAAAACACTTTAAACGCCAAAAAAAATTTAATATAAAGCTTTCGGGTTAACCCAAAAGCTTTATATTAAATTTTTTTAGCGTTTAAAGTGTTTTCGTTGGACTTATTCTGTGCAGTTTCACCAGAAGTTCATCTAATAGTATAAAGTACAATCAGAGAATGGTACGTAAGTTGTAAATGATGCCAAGTTATTACTAAAAGTCAAAACACAGGCATGCCCCACTTGAAAATGATAATTTGCAGCACTATGAATATCAATGCAATTTATAATATGTACATATAGCTAGGGGTAAAAAAGGAAAAAGAAGTAAGAATGAAAGAAAAAGAGGAGAAGAAAGGGGGAATAATAAAAAGGTGGGGGAAACGATGGAGTTAAAATTTTTTTTTTGGCATAGCACGTATAAGGTAGTGTGAACTTAGCATTTTTTCATAAGATAATAATAATAATGCAGGGAATAAAGACTGTAGGTGGTAGGGGGTGATGATCCATTTTATGACACTGCTTCTTGAAGTGGTTGCATGTTGCCTTTCTGAATAGGGATTGGGCTTGTTTCCTGTCTTTCTCTTTAGTAAGATTCTTGCTGTGAGAATTCTTCAAGAAGCTTAAATACATTTACAGTAAAAGCAGTGTGTGTGCTGTGGCAAATGGTACAGCTGTTGCAGCATTTGGGGGGCATAGTGAAGCAGCTTTGCATTTCTTATATTATGTTGCAGTGGTTAAAATAAAACCTGTGAATGAAATGCATGTTACAGATCTAGGTTTGATTCCTCCATAATATTCTTGCATACTGGGCAAGTCACTTTACCAGGCCAAAGCTCACGGGTCAAATGCAAGTGGGCATCTGCTTTTAGTGGATCTTAAGCCTTTAAAACAGAGGAAATTAAATGAAATTATGCACTTTCATCTTTCAGGATGATAAGGTCCTCTACAGAGATGATCTCATTTGCAGCATATGCCTTAACTATACATAAACAGAGCTGATGGTTGTGCATGTAACAGAAGGTAGACTTGTTGTACCCGAGTGTCATTAAGGACGTGCACTGAAGCCCAGCTCTGGAATCCATCTGTTTGTTAATCTTTTACTACAAATGGCTATAGGGCAAATACAGAATAAATATCAACTGGACCACTTCAAGTTAGAAAAACAGCACCATTGATTTAGAAAGCCAAAGAATTAAGTGTAAAACAAGGCAATGATGCTGATGCTTCTAGGAAAGCTTTAGAATTATTTACTCAGCTTTACCAGCTTATTTAGTGTGGTATGGGGGCTCAGATAACTTAAAATCACATCAGTATAATTTTAGGTAATTGTGTGTGCGAACCATTTCAAGACTATACTTACAAAGTTAAACTATCAAGGGACTCACATTGGATGAGATGCTTGCTTTGGCCAACTTTCACTGTTAGCTTGGCATGTGCTTCTTCACTTCACAGAACTGGCAGTGAGCAGTTGCATAAATTCCTGAATGGTACAGAGACACCATTGCATGTAATTCATGGTAATTGACTAAAGCAGGATAAAATTCTACAATGACAAAAAGAAAAGTTCTTGACTCAGACTGGAGAGAGGGAGAAGTCCTTTGCCCAGTCTAAGGAGCGAAAAATTTACATTAATACCTACAGTAATCATAGATTAATAGTTCCTGACAGCCAGCCCAATAAAGAGGCATGTATAATGACATTAGACCATTTAAAATGACATTCTGTATTTTTTTACTGGAAAACTCATGAAACTTTTACTGTAAGGGGAAAAGCAACATGGGAATACTGATGAATTATGTACAAAAACAGAAACGCATTAAAGTTGGTTATCACAAACAACCAAATATATGAAAACAAAGTATAACCAGTAGACATGGCAATAAAATCATGCATTGTATCTGTGGTCTCTGGATATTCAGGCTTTTCATACCACAGTTTTGATAATTCATCAGTATTGTTGAATTGTTTCCTGTGTGCTTGCAGCCTAAGTATCCAATCAATCTCAAAACCAGGTTTCAGTGACATCATTCCTTTAAGGGCTAAATTGAAATGGAGGTCTTTGAATGGTAAGTTGTATAAGACAGCTGATGTGAATTATCTATTTTTCTGAGGAAGCACTATTGCAGAGTGAAAGTGCTTACCATTAGAATTATGTTTTCATTCTGTTTATTTTATTAAAGTGCATGTTTTTTTTATTTTATTGCCATGTCTAGCTGGTTATACTTTGCTTTCAATACTGATGAATTATCAAAACTGTCACATGAAAAGCCTGAATATCCAGGCACCACAGATACAATGCATGAGTACCACACTTAGTCATTCAGCTGTTACTCCTGAAGAATGCTGGTATGTGTAGGAACACCAGTGATGGTCCGGTGTTGTTACAGGTTCTGGTTGGATGAAAAGTACATCCTAGAGATAGTTGTTGGCTGTATCCCACCTTTGTGATTAGGAAAGGGAAGCGATCAGTATGCCATGAAACCTCAATGTGTGTCACCAGAGTAGTTAATCCTGCTAAGCTAATTTAAAGGGTGCTGGATACTACACATGATGAACACTTGGGAGCTGTAAAGATTAGAACCAGCAGAAAACCAAGGTGAGGAAAATCAAAACTTCTTGCAGGAAATCACAGGAAATAGCGTAGTAATATTTTTTTAATAGCCGCTTTCATCAGAAGACTTCATCAGAATACAAAATGAACTGACCAACCTACTTTAAATAACAAATCCATTAATCAATTCTACAATTAAGAATATTAATTTAAAAAACTAGTACCATTTAATTAAATAAGTGTGTTGCAATACTCTTATCTATGCATAACTTACGGTCCTTTAAAAAACATTTGATATTAATTATCATTACGTGGGAATGACCACTAGGTGCCTCAAGACACGTATTCGTGAACACATATATAGTATCAATACTCATGATGAAACAAATGCCCTGTTTAAGCATTCCTTAGTTTGTAAGAACTTTAAGAAATTTTTATTCACAATTATTGAAGTATGTAAAGCAGATTTGAGGGGGGGGTGATTTTAAGAATTACGTTGAACAAAGGGAAACATTGTGGCAAATCAGACTAAAATCTGACAAATACCCAGGTTTGAACGAAGCAATTAATATCAAATTATTAATGGCAAATTAGTGGCAAATCATTAAAGACTGAAGTTTGAACATAATGAGAGACATTTGAGTTTTAGACTTCATATACTTCAGAAAATTCATGCTAATGCAAAACCTGTTATTTTATCAACTTTCTACGTTTGTAAGAGCAATATTTAAGCATTGTCCCTATCTTTGGGTCTTTGTCCCCCTTTTATTTATGGCTTTGTACAGATTTCTTGCTCTAAGACATTGAAAGGTATGGGTACTAGAGTTAATGTTCACACCACTTACTGGCTAGCCCTACCATGGTTATTCTGCTATCCCACACACTTGTGCATACAACTAGAGCCAATTTAAAGTATCCAGTCCACCTAGTGCATGCCTTTGGAATGTGGGAGGAAAACAAAGCACCTGGAGAAAATCCACACAAACACAGGAAAGACATGCAGACTCTGCACAGAAGGTACCTCAGTTGAGAATCAAACTAGAGAACCTCTTGCTGTGAGGAAAGAATGCTACCTACTGCATTACTGTGTCTACCAGCAGTCAGATAAGTGTGAAATTCTTGATTGCTTGCAGAAGTGGCTGAAGAAGCATCTCTTTGCATTTCTTATTCTGTTGAAGTAATTTTCCCTCAATTACTGTGCTTAACTGCATTAGTGAATATTGCAAATGTTGAGCCACAGTTGTGTGGCAGCAAGGCAAAAATAGTGTTCATGCATTGCTTTTCAAATGGTGTCAGAATAGGATATGGTACTCCACACAGCTAGTGCTACAGGCATGACTAATAGCCACAGAGTGATCATTGCAACAGGCATGACTAATACCAGAGAGTGATCATTGCAATCAGTACTGTTGGCATTCATGAGCTAAAGCAATGTATGGCAAATAAAGTAATAAAATGTAATTAAATTGCTGCTTTCAGAATGCAAGGATATCTGCCAAAACCTTTGGCAACTGATAAGGAAGGTATGTTAGCTCCACTTAGATTTGTATTATTTCTGCAGGCACAGACACTATGAATCTTTCTCTCCTGGCTGCATTTTTCACTCAGTTTTAATCACTGCAAATGTGTACCTATCCATTTTTCTTCAGGGCTGTCATTTTGGGAATATAACAGTCTGCAAACTGTATCACATATTTTATAATCAAGCTATAATGTCAGCATTTGTCATCCTGTGCACTTCCATTTTAACTTGCTACATCAGAGGTAGGGGGTACAGTACATGCTCTATAAATGCTTTATAGCTCATAGGCAGGTAAGTACTATTGCTTCTTGTTCTACACACAGAGTCCTCAGGAGGCAAATAAGATATCCCAGTATCCCTCTTTCTGTAAGAATTTGCCTCAGTTTGTTACTGACCACAAAGTCAAAGGCTTTAGGATAGACAATGAAGCAGAGGTAAATATTTTTCGGAAACTCTCTTGCTTTCTCTGCTCTTGAGTAGACATTAACAATTTGATCTCTGGAGCCTCTACCTCTTCCATAACCAGTTTATACACCTGGCAGTTCAGGGTCAATATATTGCTGAAGTCTAGATTGCAGGATCTTGGGTATTGTCTTCTTAGCATGTGAAACAAGTGGCGGTTGTATGATTTGGTATTTTGTTTCATGTAATCATATACAGTTTTTACACTTCCTGCTCCAGTGCAGTATCACAGACTTCTTTATGTAGTTCTTTAGGTGCTCTGTCCACCATGCCTAATCATTTAAATATAATTTTCACCTACATTGCATATTAACTTGGAATATTGTTGAGTTCATATCTAGTTGGTTTTGATGTTTTTTTTTTCTTTAATTTAAATACATTCTTTGCAATAATAAACTGATGGTCTGAGCCACAGTCAGCTTCAGGTCTTGTTTTTACTGACTGTATAGAACTCTTCCATCTCTAGCTGCAAACTATATAGTCAAGTCTGATTTCTATACTGGCCATCTGATGATATCCACAAATATTAAATTCTCCTAGGCTGTTGAAGGAGAGTGTTTGTTATAACCAGTAAGCAGTCTTGGTCGATGTCTACTAGCCTACATTTGGCTTAATTTCATTCTCAAAGGCCAAACATACCCACTTCTTTGCTTTAAATTACATGTGTCAACAAGAATTTGGTTCCTCTTTGTACTGAGTGCTTGTCTGAAAGTGCCCCAGGAAATTTAATTGAGCAACAGAGCTGCTCATTAATGTGTTTCTAGATCATAGTATTCTCTTAGAAATAAGTGCATAGAAAATTTGTTAAATTCATCATATAAGTATCAGTCCCTGTACCAATTATGAATATCACTGGAGTGGCCCCTCTAAAACAGTAGATTACAAGGGGATGGGATAATGGTTAAGGTAGTTGCCTCACAGATACAAGGTACAGGGTTTAAGTCTGACCAGTATGATGGCTAGGCTTGTAATAATCTATAAACTGATTGCCATGTATTTACCTATGAACCTATATTATGCCTTATTCCTCTTGCTCACTAACTTAATACACTGATTTTCTCTAACATATTCCTGTCCACTGTCTAGCTTTCTGGCATTTACTGCAAGAAGGCTTTTAAGCACATTAACTGTCCTTTTTCTCATACACAAACTCTCACATATGCCACACTTATAGGTTCATAGGTGTATACTGGGCTAATGACCACTAGGGCCATTATAATTCTAGCCAAGTAACGGAAATGTGACCTACAAATTTGATTTATATAGTGGGTGATTTACTAACTGCCTGAGTCCATCAATGACAGAGAAGTGAGACAAGGGGTCAATTTCTAATTACTGATGTAATGAGCCAAGTTGTTCTTAAATAGACATAGGAAGGAACTCAGTTTCACAATGTTGGGGAGCCCTTTCCAGAGGATGGGAATTCTGTGAGAAACATATCCGTCTCTCCAACATGTCCTATTCATATCATAAGAAAAATTTAGACCTTTTAAGATAGTGGTTCTGATACTGTTTCTTTTCTGGATCTGCAAAAAGTGCATCAAAACAGAGTCCAGGGATGCATGGGTAAGCAGACAGGGGTTTGAGGCAATCAGTCTAGGGCATTGTGTTTTCTCCCTGTATTCTTTTTGTAAGTATCCTTTGTGGATGTTCCAGTTGCTGCAGGTGTCTGGTCTGGTATATAACAAAGGGAGCAGTCTACTTTATGATGGGTCTGATGAGGGCCAATTACAGCAGAATGATGACATCTCTGGACCTAGATGCCATGTCCTTGCTTATAAGTTAAGCAACATAGAACAATTTTCTTACTACCCTGGCTACTTGTTGGTCAAAGGCTAGGTTACTATCTACATGAGTTCCCAGATCCCTGACTAGTGAATCAACTTTTAAGGATATTTTATAGATGAAATAGTTACCCGGGGTAGCAGACTTTCCAAAGGTACTATAACGTATTTCTTGGTATTGAGTTTTAAGCCACACCTTTTGCACCAAATATTTGTCTATATTAGACCTTCCCGAAGGGTGTTCTTGTCTTGGGGGGGTTCAATTACTTCTCCCAGTTTGCAATCATCTGTGAACTTGGTTAGCCAGAGGCAATTGAAATTGGCTTTGACATCTAAGAGGAGGAGGCCTAGCACAGAGCCAAGGGGGACTATTGACCAGCCTCATTGTGAAGGTGGTCTCACTGCTTCTAACCTTCTGAGTCCTATCAGTGAGCCAGCTAGCTAACCAGTGTGTTAGGGGGGTTGTACCTAGTTCCATAAGTTTGTTTACAATGCCCAAGTGGGGTACTGTATTTTTAGACAGATATATATAGGCAATATAAACATGAACAGCTTTCCCCTCATCCATTGCCTTACATACCTTTTCAAAGAAGTACACCAGATTCAGTAAGCATGACTTCTTTTGACAAAGCCAAACTGGGATGGATCCAGTGTCTAGAGGTCTCCTATGTCCTTGTTGATAATCTCCATTATAATTCTTTCCATGACTTTGCAAATAAGACTAGTCAGACAAATGGGTCTGTAGTTTCCAGGATCTGCTGAAGGTCCTCCCTTATGAAAGAGAATGACCATCACAGTCCTCTATTCACTTGGCACAAACGTGTTATAAGACTATAATTAAATAATGACTGATAAGTCATATTTTAGACTATTCAGGAGGCATCCTGGGATTGAGGCCACATTCTTGGTTTTAGTGAATGCAGCCAGTTCATGCTCCATAGCTACTGTTGGAAGGGTTATGTTTGAGGGTATTTTTGGGTGGATGATTGTGGTGTGTATGTGGGGAGTAAAGTTGGAACTGAATTTGTTAGCTAATAGGTTTGCTATATCACCAGGCTTGGTGAATGTGGCACCATTAACCACCAATTCAGCACATTGTTGTGTGCTGCACTTGAGGTTTCTGACATAGCTGTAGAAGGCCTTGTGGTTATCCTTCACCTGAGAGGCTATCTTAACCTGAAAGTTGGCTTTTCTTGACCTAATTAGCACTCTTAGTTGCCTGTTTAATTTGATGAGAGAGTTTTTATCTTTATGGGCATTACCCTTTCTGATTTTTGGCATATTCTTTTCATTTTGTTGCATATCCTGTTTAATTTGGGATGCCACGAGGGTGTTTGTTTATGGGGCTAGTCCTGGCCTTACTTCTTATAGGTAAAGCAGTGTCTGTTCAGTCACTGACATGGTTGTGCAGAGTTTCTAAGAGCAATGCAGCATAGGCTTCTCTGTTCTCAGGGTGTGAAAGAGCACTGGATTTTGATAAACCATCACTTAATTACAGGTAATTTGCCTTGGAATAGTTCCTAGCTGTTACTGTTTTTTAAGGGATTATGGAGTTGCTTTTGTTTTTGAAGGAGACAACTTTATGGTTGGACCTTATCAAGCAGGACCGGACATGGGGAGTAGTATTCATATTTGTGACACAAGCCTCTAGTGGGCAAATTCACTAAGTATTTATGAAGTCTGGAAATCTCTGTGCCTTTAGATTTGAAGCCACATATGATTACCAGTATAAATTGGGGTAATTAGTCTCACATGAATTGGGTGCTAGGTTGGATGGTAAGTGCATCTGGTAGGTCCAGGTATGCATTGTGAGCTCCTTGGGGAATGGAGGGTGACCTGTAGCCGGCTAGGATATGATTTGGGATTTTGTCTATGGTGATCTGCATGTGGAGGAACTCCAACGAATCATCCTGTTTGACCACACCAGAGGTAAGCTTGCAATTGAGACACCTCCACCTTTAGCCCTTGTCTGTGCAGCTACTGGTCTAAAATTGTAGAAGGCACTGAACTCTTGCACTGCTGGGGGCTCTCTTCTGATTTAAGCCATGACTCGGTAACTGCAGAGAAGTCTATATTCTTGAGTGTGAGGAGGGCTTGGAGGGAGTTTAGTTCTTCATTTAGGCTCCTGGCATGTAGTAATACAGTGAGGTTCAGTTCAGTTGATTATGCTATATGAGTAGGTTTGTCAGTTTGGCATTGCCTAAAAAATGCATTATGGGGGTGGATAAAGTTTTAGCCTGTATTTGAAATCCTAGGAGGGAAAGATGCAGACCATCCTTGGCAAAGCAATGTGGTCTGTTGACCATGTCCTCCCAAGCTGGCAAACATTGGGTTCCCTTATACGGACACCAAAAAGACAGCCAGTTGTTGAAATCAGTAATTTTTTGCTCATATTGTGGAATCATCCACGGTGATGGTAACATGCTGCTCAATGCTAGGCTCATACCAGCCTGAGACAGTCTGAAAGCTACATAATGCTTTTTTCATATGGTCCAGGGAGGTACATCTCAAGTCATTTACACCTACAAGGACTATAATGAAGTTGTTCTGCTACCTGTGAAATAATGAATTTAGTGCATGCATGATTTGGCAGATCCTGGCTCGAGATAAGCAATTAACAGCTATCTATCCTTTGTTCAGCCTGGTTAGATTTGCAGTGATATATCTTACAGTGGAGTCCCCTATGTTGAGAGTCCTCGGAAGTGTGCTTGCTTGCCTTAGGGCTTTATGTTTGAGGCTCTACTGAGAGTGACATTATGTGTGGTGTTAGGTGTTTTTTTTTCTGGATTGCATTTGTGCTTGCTGAGGTATAACTGTATCAATGTGTGGTCTAGGTGATCTTTTTTTAAGAAAACCTGCTTTTAAGTGCCTCAGGAAACATTAGTCTACATGTGTGGTGTATGCTATGTAAGGTGGGTGTTGTGTGCTTGGTTTTGACAAACTAATATGCTCTTGTATGCAAGAGTTTAACCTCCATAATCATTGTGTAAGTACTTCTTGTGTACTGTGTCTGCTGCTTTAAGGATTAAGTGGTTGTCAGTAAACATGAGACAATTGCTAGATTGTCTCAAGATGCCCATATCCACAAAGCTGCCCACAGAGAAGTTAAAAAACTGCATATCCTTACTGTCCAGTCCTTGTTTTATGGGCTACAACGGGGTGGTATATTGGGGTTAGAAGGTGTGCTTTGCTGATGCAGAGTAATAAGGTTGCTTTACTGGGACAGTTTATGCTAAACAGTCCTAAATTCTACTAATTTTAATGTTTACACAATGCAGAATTCTAATAAATTTGTAGGTTTTGCCAGTGGTGGCTGGTGACTTCAAATCAAAGGGGGGCTGCAGGAGATAGCTGAATGGGTTGGGTCAATGGGAAGGGGTTTGGTCAACTAGAAAGGGGAGGAGCTATGCTCAAAACCACAAAAACTGTAACTTTAATTAAATACGCTGCCCTGGGTGCCAAACCATCATTATGAGAGTCCAATCAAGACAAAATGAAGTGTAGAAGAAAAAAAAATATTTCAATGCATTGGTTGCATGACAGCTTACTTAATATCTAGAGGGAAACTTTTCAAATACATTACTGGAATGCCAGTCAAAATCAAGTATAAGAAAAACAGGCAGCACTCAACTCAAACCACTTCTCCTTGTACTGCAGTTCTAATTATAATTTTTATTCAGCTTTATTAAAGTACCAAGTAGCATGCTGAACGTAGCAATCTCTGTGATGCCCCCTCTTGTAAAAATGTTTCTTATCCAAAAAAGACCTGCTGCCTGACAACAACTATCTATTTGTTTCATGGGGAAAACATGATCAAAGTAAAAAATGAAAAGCAAACAAGAAACAAGCTCAAGATACATTGCTTAAAGGATTACTGCAGAGGTTATGGACCACACATGATAGATTGGCATTCTGTTTAGTTTACAGGTAAAGACTGCAAAGATGACTGCAAGTCTCCAACAAATGTAATGAGCTTCTTAAAATAATGTAATCCTGTCCTTTATTACAAATTCTGTCATATGCATTTCAATACCCAAGGCTTATACGTTATCTAATTATGTAAGTATTCTCTGCATGGCAACAACAGAAAGGCTTTCAATGTTGGCAATTCTTTAACAGTATGCTTATTAAAGCTTACTTGCATTTTACAATTAATTGCCATTTTGCGGAGGGATTATTAGGGGAAGAGCAACATTTTGAGCCAAAATCAGGGACAGTTGAGAGGTTTGGATATGCCTAATTCTATAAAGCAATTTATTTGCACGTACCTCTCAACCTGTTAATGCAGGAAATCTGGACAAGGCCAAATATATTGTGGGAACATATAAACAGTACTAAAAATTGCTCTTGTATAAACTGAGACAGTTGATAGAATATAACAGGTCTTGCTTTAGCATGTATTTTTCTGAAGGTTATGAAGTCTGAAACGCAGTGTCTGTCATTAATTAGTGACTTAATTCCTAAGTGATTTGCCAGAAAAACACATATATTATGAGAAACAAACCAAAAATAAGAAGCAAAAATCTATTCATTCTGTGAAAATCTGGACAGTTGAGAGGTATAGTTCAGCTGGGGCTGTCTTTGAGTTTGCCACCCTTCCCCCTCACAAAATAATGGCTGAATGGAGCCCCCTCCCCTGCAGCCAATCCAATGAACCATTACTTGGCTATTTCACCCAATTTACCATAAACACTAATGTGCATACTGCTTTACTTCTACGATGATCTGGACTTCATTTGAAAATTTATTTTGCATTTTACAGTACAAACACTAAGACATCTGCTAAACAAAGCAATGCAGTCTCACAATGAAAACAGACATAGCATTAAAACTTCTTTGCCCTTGAAACTCACATTCATTGAAACAGCATTGAAACCCACATTCAAAGAAAATACATTTTGCCAGTGGCAGATAAAGATTAACTTTGGGTTGTTTTCAAATCATAGGCCCCTTGCACACGAAACATACACGTGCTCTTTGATATACCTTCCTGATTGTATTAAATTATATTCTTTGCACAATACAGTACAGTTGTTAGAGGGCATTTTAAATTTATTGTTTTGAACATTTTTCCAGTAAACAATGAAATAAAATGCATGCACCAATAATGACAAAACTGCCCAATTCAGAAAATTTCCATCATACAAGTCTACTCAAACTTCTACATTCCACCATTATCAGTAAATATGCACAATCTCTGAAGAAGTAAAAGTCATCTAAATAATTCCACATTAAAGAAATCTCTAACTAATGAAGAGGTTGCTGCTAGCAAACAACTTTATATTTCATTGTTTCATCTACAAATAAAGTGCCTGTTACCCTTGAGGAATAAATTGCCTATGTTGCATAAAAAATGATAAGCTAGTAATATTGCAATAGGGAATGGATGGCAAACTTATAGGTTCATAGTTACTAGGTATCTTCGCCTAAAAGGACTGCAGCATCCACCTCGTTTACAACACAGTACAGTATCAGCAATGCATCGACCTGAACAAAGCCAATAATGGGGGAATACAACCCCCAAACATATTCAGTGAATTCAGTTCTCACCATAGTTCTCAACCTTAGCACAAAAAACTTGGACAAAGCCAATAATGGGAGAATACAGTCCCAAAAATAGGGACAAATTTCAAATACCTATGTTATAAATTTAGAAAATTGCTAGAATAAAAGGGTTTGTGTTACCATGTACTTTCTGAAGAATATGAAGTCTGAAATTCAAATGCCTGTTATTTTTATTTATTTAACATTTGTTAACCAGGAAAGTCTGACTTGGAACAAAGGCTAATGCACTCCACCCACCATGTGTTCTCTCTCTATCCACCAGCATACAGCAACTGAGGCATTACACACACACACATGCATGAACAAAAATTAATATATCTTTACCTCCACTAAACACAGGTCAGATAGTAATATAGCCAGTGTGTAAGCTTTGAGATAAAATATTGTATGTAACTTGACTTTGTAATTATTAATGTAAATATGGACAAGCAATATTTGACATCTAGAGGTGTCAACAGGATATAACTGCAGAATAACCAGGAGGCGTCACTTGGCTGTAATGAGTTAAACAAATATTCTCCTTTCCTTCTGTCAGACAACTTGTCTTACCCATCATCATTTCAAATGAATATTCTTTCTGCTTCTAGCAACCATACTTCCTTGATCAAACTGTTCAACACACTCTTTCACAATTTGATTCAAATTTGTTTCTAGCTAAACAATTACAGTATATCCCTAGAAGGGAAACAGACCTCTGATTTTGTGTCAAATGACAGTCCCGTTATTCTTTAGAAATATTACCCGTTTTTTTATAAACCATCCCTCTCTGTACTCGTATTAATAATCCACTCATTAAAATAATTCATTAAATTCTTTTGTCCTCATCTAATTTGCCATGGAATGATAATTTCATTTTGTCTAACCTAAAGATTCCATCTTTATCACATAGTAAAGCTTGATCAAATTCTACCATAGGAATTCTGGAAGTAGCCCCACCCATAAACTGGAAAGGAATTCTTCAGTTTTAGTTCCTTCAACATTTTATCTATAATATCCCAGCGTTACATATCTGTTTCCACAATATCCTTTCCATTTTTATCAAACAAAACATCCATATGTTGCAAATACCTTTTTTCACATAATAATGGGTTAAGTGATTTATCAACACAATTATATTTTTGCTGCCTAAATTCTTTCTGCGACCTTACAAAGTTCAAAGAATCTTTTCACTAATAACTTAGCTCCTATTTTCTCAACAAGGTTTAATACTTTATGAAATTTCTCTACACTGTCTCATTATAACATACTCACTTCTCTCTAACTCAAGTACATACTGTTAGTCTCTTTTTATTTTTATTTTCAAAAGCAATCTACTATTTCACTAGATTTTACATACCGTGTATAACATAGATAGATATACATAATTACACACACACACACACACACACACACACACACACACACACACACACACACACACAAACAAACACACACACCGTTGCTTGTAATAATATGCTTACATGGGTCCAGGGCCTTCCTTCCTGCATATATCCACTCGCTAAGCTCCCGCGATCCTGTGGTGATGTCCTTCCTTCCTGCAAGAGCAGGCCATCCTACGGACATTGCAGTCTGATCCCTTTCCAGTCTATGCAGTTGTAACTAACTGCATAGACTTCTGGGATGCTCTTGACTGCTGTGCTTCTAATCTGGACTGTTGCTGAATCAGTCCGGAGCTCTGTACATGCTCCGGACTGGTGCAGCAGCAGTCTGGATGTCAGTAATGCCGCGAGTGCACATGCGCAAAGGTCCACGATTTTTGTCCTGCTTTTGTTTAGTTTTTTTCTTCTTTCTTCTATAGCTGGTGTCTTTATTCTTTCTTTTACAGCGGGGGGGGGGGGGCTGCAGTCCAATAGCATGGACCGCCCCTGTATTGCCACTTGACGCCCAACTAACTGCTCTATGCTCGTTGGGGCATAAGGTATTTGTGCTGTATTGCTACTTTACAGGTTACAGCTTTATGGACTGTACTACATGTAAAATTTGTTTTCTAGGTATTTGCTACTATACAGCAGTGCTAATCCAAGCAAATGTACAAAATTTATAGCAGCACAGAAAACTAAATAATGAGCCCTCTTGCCAATAAAATGACTACACTATGAGTCCTTTTGTGTATTTCCCAACTCAGATAGACCAGGCAAACACCTCCTGCCACAACATGAATAAACCCAGTCCTCCTAATGTAAAAAAACATTAGAAGAGACCTCCAAGTGCACTGCTAACACAAATCACTTGAACAACTAGCTGTAAAACCCTTGCTGAAGACAATTTTAAGACAGTCTTACAGCAGTAACAGTTAGAGGTACAGCATTTTCTTTTACAAAAAAAAATCAGTGAAATGCATATATAAAAGCAGGAAACAGTAGCATTCACTCAAAATAACTTAATTGTGACGTAGCAATCACGAGGTACTTAACTTTGCCTGGATGGCACTGGATACAAGTAAAACACTTCTTGAATGCAGACTAGGACTCCAAACTTTGCTGAGCTTCAGGAAAATGAGCAAGAGACAGTATGTAGTAAAGAAGTTGTACTCAAGACCAATATTGGTTTTCTGGGTAGGCACTCTGGATCATAGATCAATGGAAAACACTGGGTGGGAGGAGTACATAAATATATGTCCTGACAATTTATGTTCATGTCCATCAGAAGCTATAATTTCTTTGTTTTTGCCTTGCCGATTTGTACTTCACATTTCCCTTGTACTAGTTTCAGTTGTTCCCCTGAAAGTTCTTGTACAGTGATAATATTTTCACATTTAATAGATACTTAACGTGCTGACTCTTGAGACTGATGAACTGCCTGTATAGCTGCTAACAGTGTAATGTCAACCATAGCCATTAGCTCTAATTGTTGAGGGAGTTTTTTTATCTTCAGTCCCTACCACAGTGCATTCATTGATGTTGTCTTATTTCATGTCAAAATCGGAGTGCTGACAGGACTGATGAAGTACTGTGGTATTCTGCTTTCTTGCCCAGCTGTCATATATCTCTAGTACATTGCCCAATAATTCTGGGCAAAACCAAAAATTATGAGTGGTGGGCAAAGGCCCAAAATCAATATGTGTTTCTTGGAAAAATAAGTATGAACCTTTATTGCCTGGTGTGATGTCCCTGGAGAGGGACATTCAATTGGAATACAAATGGATATACTCAGTATGTCCACTTGCAGACCTCTCTGCATCAAGCACAATTTTCTATTAAGAGTACACAGGGAACACAGTCAGCCCAGGATCTGGATTTCTTTATAACCATCTCCCTCCATGCCCTCAATAATGCTCCCCACTGGCACAGCTATAATTTTAAGTCCTTAGCTGAGTGTCCAAGCTAAGTCTTCAAGCACCCTCTCTGTGAAAACAATGCTTCATGTCCCTGCTCCAAGCAGCTGACACACACACACACACACACACACACACACACACACACACATGAGATTTGATTTTCACACATACACATGCACCTGGGAAAGGCTGGCACAGATTTACCCTTTGTGCTCCCTTCTGCCTAGACTATAAGGTAGTTATCACTGCCACCAGACACTACAAAGCCAGCTACCTAAGGCTTTTGCAAGGGTATCCAGTTATACTGAGTGAAATTAATATTAATACAAATGGTAATGCTGACCAAACAGCCAGGCTTCAGGAGCGGCCACAGTGCTGCCAATATATATAAGTACTCTCAAAGGTTAAAATATTCCTAATTTACCAGCCACAATGAAAAGTTTGAATATATTTAATAAATAATAAAATAATATGAAAATATGAAATATCTGTTTACAGTAAATAGCAAAGTTTCATTCACATAACATATTAAAAATAACACAGCTGGAAAGATTCACAGTTACAGAAAATCAGTACTTAACTATTCTCACTATATTTTCCTGACTGATCTAGAGAATTACTGTTCCTACTTACTTAACAGCGTAAGGAAAGATGATGTAGATGAGGGTTCCTTCTATGTCAAGTTCCAAGAAACAGACTGCCCTGAAACTTCTGTGTCACCTAATATTAAAACATTATTTCTGTACAGAATGACATCACATACATCTGGTCATTTGACTTCTGGTTCCCATGCAATCCCCCATTGCTAGAAACTGCCTGGATTTAGCACCTACCAGTCAATAGTACGCACACAAGAGCATTGTTCAGATCTGGTGCAGCTTCTGGAAGTCATAAAACAATTACAAACTTCTACTCCTCCTATAGAGACAAACAAACCATGCTTCTTACAGACACTGTGGCTCTGGCTTCATTCAAAACTGTGAGATAGTATCTTTATGGCCTAGGCCCAGTAATTTAATTTCTTACTCTTTTCCAAAGTTAGCTGGAGCTGAGCTTAATCTCTTCCCTTCCAGTATCCTCTATTAACATATCTGGGAACACTTCACAATGCCGAAATCCTGAAAGATCGAATTTCATATGGCCAAGACCATATGATTTAACTTTCGGAATCCCAACATTGTGAACGGAGATCTGCATACAGTGCAGAAAGGGTGATTCCCTTTTCCTCGCTGTAGCGTGATCTTGGATTTGGAATATTTAAGTAGCATATTAAAACTTCAAAAGACACTGCAGCTCTGTTTCTTGTGAGTCAGGCAGAATTTTTTCCCCACCCCCTCCACCCTGTCACTGTTGTGTTCTTAAATACCACTGTCTTTCTAGCTGCCTGCCTCTTATGTTAATTTGACCATATATCTCATTTCCTCTCAGCTTTCACTGGCTTATGTGAGTAAGCACAAAATTATCATTTTGTGAAATCACTTCCCTTCAACTATTTAAATTTATTGGCCATTCTACTGTATTCCATAGTACTGGAATACAAAAGCAATCACCCCCTTTCAAGCTATCTTGCTGTTTTAAAAATAGTGACTCTCCACTAAAACTTAACTTTTTAGACAGGTAAAACTTAAGTTACCTACTTTCAGATCTAACTTCTCTAGTGCACACTGCAGTGTTTAGGATAAACCATTTTTTTTCATCTTACCTTTAAGTATCCCTGTGACTAGCACTAGATCTTATACCTGCGGAAAGTAATAGGAAGCCTTAAACTGATACAAGCACTTAACTCTCCTTATTAATAAGGAGAAATTAATCATAGGCACTAAACAGCCTATAATTGCAAAGTACCTTGCTAAGGTAAGGGAAAATAGCTCCTGTACTTTAAAAAAAAAAAAAAAAAGTACCAAACCAGGCATGTCCAAGGGTCAGCTTCTGTTGATTTCTCCTGTCCATCTGGTGAATCTGGGCATACTGGGGCAATGCAGCAATTGCCTCATGTGCACAGACAACCTTCTCCTCCTACAACCCAACACTACAACCTGTGAGATATGCACTTACATAGCCAAACTGGAAGCAATGCTCTCTCCACCCAAGATTGTGCTAGACAGTCAAGAGGAGAAAGCTAACACCCGCACTACACCTCAAGCAACACATAGCCCTTCTAAACTCACACCACCAGGTTAGTTGCCCAACACAATGCGTCTGAAATTCTCCAGGTGGAATTAACACTAGGTAAGACTGCAGTCCAAATTGTAGCTTGCTACAGATCCCCCACCATGCCCCAAGATTCTCACCACACCTTTCTAAACATACTGGAAAATATTAATATACAACCAAACACCCTAATACTGGGTGATTTCAACTACCCTGCCATTAACGGGAAAAACTACTCATGCACCAACACCTTTCCCCAACAGTTCTTGGAATTCATAATTCCAATGCCCTCGATCAACTAATCCATAGTCTCACCAGGGGCTCCAATATCCTAGACATGGTCATTACCAACATGGGAAATCGATGCTCCACACCTATGGTCACCCCCTCGTTGGTCAGGTCAGACCATAAGCTAATCACCCTTAACATCCACATCCCACCCCCACCCCCCAGTAAAGAAACCTCCATAAAAAAAAAACTTCTCCAAGGCCAACTTCATGCTACTCAAGTCAGAAGTGACAAACTTCATGACACCCATGCAGATGGGAACTGAAAGTTCGACTGCTGAGTCCTACACTAAGGCACTGTACGAGCACATCCACTCATGCATGAATCGTGCCATCACAAATAGAACCAAGATGCTCTCCTCCAAAAAAAGGAAGCCAATCTGGTGGTCCCCTGCCATAAACAAACTTTACAACAAAAGGAAAAAACTGTTGCAGAAAAGAGGAAAATCCCAGGATGCAAAAAACTCCCTTACCAGCCTCAGTAAGAAGCTGAGATCCCTTATAAAATCCTCCAAAGCTAGTTGTGAAAATAAAATTGCCAAAGATTCCAAAGACAACCACAAGGTATTCTATAACTATGTCAAGAATCTAAATGGCAATGCTCAGATTTGCTCTGAGCTACAACAGAATGGTATTCAATATACTGATCCCAAGGATATTCCCAATATCCTGGCAGATCTATTCAGTGCCAACTTCACCCCCTATCACCCCCTAAATGGCCCATCTCAATACTGGAAGATTGCCAAATTCCAGTAATAACGGCCACACAGGTAAAAAACACACTCTCCAAAGCTAAGAATACAGCATCCATGGGACCAGATGACCTCCCGGGCTGTGTGCTACATGAACTACAATATGAACTGGCACCTCACCTAAGTGTCATGTTTAATCATACCCTCACCTCAGGTTTCGTGCCCACTGAGTGGCGCACAACTACAATTATCCCACTCCACAAGGGGGGATCCACCTTGGATCCTGGGAACTACTGCCCCATCAGTCTGATGAGCCTGATCTGCAAGGCCATGGAACGTATTATCGTGGAACTTATAAACAAAGACATTGACAACCTTAAAACACTGGACCCCACCCAGTTTGGGTTCATGAAGGGCCGATCTTGTCTCCTGAACCTTATTGACTTCTTCAAATCAGTCTCCAGAGCCGTGAACGAGGGTAAGGCAGTCCACACAGCCTATCTGGACCTCACAAAGGCCTTTGACACCATCCCCCACTCTGGAATCATAGATAAACTTACTAAGCTGGGCATTAACCCCTATGTCACTCAATGGGTTGCCAACTGGCTTACTGACAGAACCCACACTGTAAAAGTAGCTGACTCCAAATCCAGCTCCAGACAAGTGACAAGTGGAGTACCTCAGGGTTCAGTCCTGGGACCTCTCTTGTTTGGCATCTACTTCTCTGAAGTACAGGCCAACACTAAGGGACTCTGGCTAACAAAGTTCGCAGATGACTGCAAACTGGAAGCCATTATTGAATCCCCAAATGATGTGGATACTCTACAAAAGGGCCTTACAGAAACAGATGCTTGGTGCCAGAGCCATGGGCTCAAGCTCAATGCCAAGAAATGTATAGTTATCCCTTTTGGGAAAAAACATGTATTCGTGAATTATCACATATGTGGCAGTACACTAAACACTGAAAGTGTGATGAGAGACTTAGGGACATAGGTGGACAGTGGTCTCACCTTCAATAACCACAGCACCGCAACAGTCAGGAAATCCTTTTATGTGGCACACCTCATCACTAAGGGCTTTTCATTCAGGAAAAAAGGAGGTCATTGTCCCACTGTACTCATCCCTCATTAGACCCATTATAGAATACAATGCCCCATTTGGTATGTACCTCTCAAGACATCTGCAACAATTGGAAAGGCCGCAGAAGTACCTCACTAAAAGAATCACAGGCCTAAAGCAGATGCCATATGCTGACCGCCTTAAAAAATTCCAGTTATACTCTCGCATATCATCTACTCCGAGGCGATCTCTGCTTAACATACAAGGCCGTGTCAAACCCAGAGCTGTTGGACATGCTACACTTAATGAAATCCCAATCCCTCAGAGCCACATGCTCCAGGGATCTAACTTTTGTCATCACAATAAACAAAACATGCTGGAGGGATAGGTTCCTGACCCAGAGACTCCCCAGACTCTGGAATAGACTGCCCATACATGTCAAGCAGAGCGCCTCTTTGGCCCTCTTCTAAAGGAACCTTGATTATTGGATGGGAGAAAGGAAATTCACCCTGGGGATCACGTCAGTCACCCTGCTAGACAGGGGTCCAGGGAAGTAAATAGTGTGGGAAGAAATAGCCAGGGAATTGTTATGGCTAGGCTTGTATTGGCCCTAGGGCTGATAGCCTAGTACCAACCTATGAACAAGCAACTTTACAAATCCATTTTCAACACAAGTATCTGTACAAATCAGCTCAATATTCAAATAACTTACAATTCTTTACTAAACTCCAGCTAGCTGTGCTGACATTTTATGCATCCACTGCCCTACTTCTCCTGACATAGCTGGCAATACCTCACATTGTCACACCTGGCATTACTGACAACCTGCAATCATTAGTGTTTTACCAGAAAGTTAACTGTTTTATGAAGGACAGGATAAAAATGAGACAACATCAAAGACATTCTGCAAAACCATGAGCAGGTGAGAAGTATGCGGTCAATTTCATTTGGTTGAAACAGGCACATTCATATATAAAATTTCATTTTTGGGGAAAATGTTCATGAAAATCCTATAACATTATGGCAAAGCTTACTTTATCTTCCTCCCTTTCAAGTACAAAGGATGTAAAAATGTTTTTTGCCTGACAGTCCATGACTGGAATAAGTAAGTGGCCTGCCTTTTTCATTCATCTTTGTTAAAAGTCCTTACACTTTTGACTTAGCTTCTCACAATGGAAGTTCACTGGTAGACCACATTTCATAATTTTTCATAGTCTTCTTTTTCTCAGAATCTGTTTACTCTTAGAATTGCTTCTGGCATTGTGCTAGAAAAGGCATCATATGGCACTGAAGTTAGGTTTCATAGTGGCATTGTGTATGAGGATGGGTATGAAAAGCCACTGACATTTTCACATCCAAACATGACATTATGCCGCTGCACTGAAAGACTGCCTGAGAAAGATGCTCAGCAGAACAATGGCTAGTGCAGAAGTGCCTGAGGACCGAGGACACTATGAGTGGTATCCCCAGTATAAAGGACTGGGATACTGACATGGAAAAAAACAAGAAATTATGAGCCAGCTAGCCTGACAGCAGTGCCAGAGAAAATCACAAAAGTATTGGAGGGAAAGGTTGGATGATTCCTTGGAGGAATTTTGTCTCCAAGACAACAACCAACAATGGGCTTGTGGCCAGAAAAAGCTGTCCACAGTACCTAAGCCAACTCATTGATTGATTTGCTGGAAGGTGGCTGTTATGAAGACTGCAGAGGATTGAGACTGAAGAAATGGAGTAAATCCTGTTTAGAGAGAAGTGCTCAAAGGGTTGTGGTGATGGTTCCAGTTTCAGGAATAAGGAAAATTGCTAGTAGAGTATGTAGCAGTCATTTCAAGGGCACTGAGCACTGTTTGCACTTCTGATATACCTAAAGAAACAGAAAACAGGATCTTTCTTTCTGTGGATATCACAAAGATAAGTGCAAAAGTGAAATGGGGAAGAATTTTGAAGAACTCGGAAAGACTACACGTGGGCAGAAAGAAGAAAAATTATAGTCATTGCAGACAAATGCAAGAAACTACATTTTGGTCTCAACAACCATGTTTTGAAGTATCTAATAGGAGAGTGCAAATGACAAGGGAGCAGACAAAGGAACGGAGTTGCTACTCACATTTAGAAAATGTTTTGGACTTTTTCGTACTCTAATACTGTTGTGTTCTTTGTTGAGAAGAAGCACAAAATTGCTATATCTTTGTGCCTTCATCCCCATCTGTCTGAATCTTTTTTTTCTCTCTCTCTCTCACATTCTAGCACAATTTTGCTGCTTGAAAGGAAATTCCATCAGTCTTTGGAGTTAACGTGCTTTGTTTATGCACTAGCAATGTTGCATTAATTAAACTAATCAATTAAATGAGTATAATTTGATTTTTAGTTGAGCATCTTGCATTACTGTAAACGTTTTTGTTGGATTTCTCTACCCAGGCTACCATTGTAGAAGTGCTCTGTTCATTTGTTTGTTTAACTGACTAACAAAATTGCAGTAGAAATAAATCATAGGAATGAACAAACTTTCAACTTGTTTTCTTGCATATTTTTGAATTGTAATTGTCCATTTTACATCCGGCCACTATCCCTAGGTGGGGAAACATTGCAGCTCTCAAAGATGTGTGTGTGTGTGTGTGTTTGGTGTGTGTGTGTGTGTGTGTGTGTGTGTGTGTGTGTGTGTGTGTATACGAGCACCTACAGATTTTGCAGTATGCATTCCACCTCACAGTGCTTGACTCATGGTGTGCATTTGAAGGGGGGGTGTTACTAGCTCGTGCAATTAATGTATATCTACATAAGCCTTTATGCTGGCAGAATGTGAAGCAGATAAGGATGTAACTTGCTGGCCAAGATACAACTTTTGGATTGTGATTGCTTTTTCTTATAGGAAATCATTGCTGGTGCTATTTCTATTACAGTGTTGGCAGTGATACACTTTTAATTGAGATGTTCTTTCCATTGAATTTCTGATTGTGGAGTTGGTACATATAAATGAGGGTAGTGTGGGAGTGCAAGAAATGCTTAGTTTAGGTTTAGGATTTTTCACAACGCTGAATCTTCAGCTGGTTGTGTGTAGTCAGTGAAAACTTTAACCTTTAGTTACACAGGGATAAATAGTAGAAGTAGCAACACTTTACAGGTGAGATGTCCCCTATTAGGCACATGGTTTCCAACAGGTATTTCTTGACAAGGTTATTTCCAGAACATGGAGAGACAAGCAGGCAATGTCCCCATCATTCATTTCCTACCCAGCCTTCCTCATTATGTCCGATAGTCAAATGCAGCTTGTCCGCAGCTCAGGAATGCATCAACCGGCAGGCCATAGGGGGGGGGGGTGGTTCTTATAGACTATAAAATATGGGTGTATTTTTACAGTGTACCATATGCAGGGATACTGATTTTCCATTTACCTGGGAAAATGCAAGTAAATACCATATCTGGGCTATCTATCAGCAAAATATGAGGTTGCTTGCAACTTATCATTTTAGACGTGCATATTTACCCAGATTGACATGTATTTATTATTTTTCCTTCTAAAGCTCATTTTGTGTATTGGGTGTTTTATAACTCATATTTGTTTGTATGTTTACTGTTTAAAATACCAGTTTGCTTACTAGGTGTTCTGTGTTTAAAATTCACTTTAATTTTGCACATGTATATATAGGTGTACTTGTCTTAACACCTATATATATATATATATATATATATATATATATATATATATATATATATATATATATATACATATATATAAATAAAATGTTTGCTTTTAAAAATAATGGATAACATGTAATTTTATTTTTATAAGAACTGTAAATCTGTGTCCTTGACCATATAGTTTATATCCATTCTGGGAACTTTGGAAGTACTCTAACTGAAGTACCATATTTGACACATTTAATCCCTGTGGTAAAATTCTTGGTTAATTAGTAAGAATATTTGACATACTCATGATAGAGGCATTATTTATAGTTGCAATAAGGTTTTCACTAGGCTTTCTGAGCATTTTATTCTCCTCCTAGATGACAGAAAGATGACAAGCCTTTTAAATACCATATTGTAATAGTCTATGGGATATGAGAGTCCTGGCCTCAGGAGTCCTTATAAGTGCTTTAATGGGTTCCTTTGCATTTAGGTTTTATTTGGTGGAATCCCACAAGAGCCAATATTTCATACAATTAAAGTATTTGTTTTTAATCCTTTATTGCTTTGTTGGCACCTTACCAATAGCAGTCATGGTGTTTACTGCATGGGCAGGAGAAAAAAGCTATTATTTCATGTTGCATTTTTGTTATGTTGCCCTATGTGGTCATTTTCTTGAAGCAAGGGAAAGTTAAGTCACCTCATAATAAGTATCAGTTATAACTACAATAATGTGAAACAGGCACAGGTTATGCCAGGGCAAAGGGCAGAAAAGGATGTAATTATATAAAGGTAATGAAACAATGTATGCATTTGTTTTCAAACTCCTTTATGTAAGACATTTTAGTTCCAGATCTGTACTACCTGTACAGTCGTGGAGAGAAGTACCACTGTGGTCCCATTTGGTTACAGTCATCATGTTTTGTGTGCTGCAGCCAAAACAAAAAAAAACCTGCTATAAACAAATTCTAATTTGCAAAGGGTATTACGATTTCCCATATGTATAAAGGCACACTATAAAAGCATTAATATACCCAGCATGGGCTGATACCGCATCCTAGATTGTGTCTTGTTGTTTCCTGAAATACCATTGAATAAATTCTCACTTTCTGCCCTGCCAATAGTTTCAGCATTTCATCTGTAGTGTGCCTTTATAACATTTCTCCCTGCTGACATAATGAGGTACTCCATGTTTTTCTCAAACGCTTTAACAGCATGTCACTTACTATTTCCATATTGTTTGTCACTGCTGTGGGAGTAATCGTCAGCCACATGTTAGATACCACTATATCCACTTATAGTACAACATGGATACAAGCTGCTGTGCTCACTTTCTGTAATTCACTTGCTAAGTGCTCCATTACTCATTTTGGAAACGTAGCAAAGACGCCTACACCTAAAAATAGAGAATTTTATAGCCTTGATTAGAGAGTAGAGAATGTGCTCATGTAAATGAGCATTAGACTTGCATTAACATGCAACTAAGTAAACCTCAAACCATAAAAGACCTTAGATATCTCTAGCCATTGGCTGATGTCATGATGTCAGCCTAAGTTTAGGGAGTTAAGATGTTATAGTCAAGATGCTTGTCTCATCAACAACAGTGCTTTTTGCAGCCTGCTAGAAGGGATTTAGCAGAGCCAAAATGTAACAGATTTCATAAATATACATTCCTAATACAATGCAGGCTAGTAATATTTTACTAGGTGTTACAATGCATGCATTATGTGACTCCACTGGTAACTATACGACACATTTTTCTGACCACTACAGAGGCTGCAGTACTACCCAGTGTGCAGGTAAGTATAACACACACAGGTCTTTGAGCACTGTAAATTCTGTATTTAAGTGTCATCACAGTGAGAGTGGCAGCTCCTGCATGGCATGCTGGGTACACAGGTTAGACTAGCGGCTCAAGTGCTACAGGGATGGATAGGACATGTAGGATCACATTGGTGGTGGATGAAGTTCCTCTTTTGCTGGATAGTGTTAGTGTTCTGGCAGCTTCAGGGATACTATAGGATGGTTTACCATCAAAACTGCGAGTGAAGGATCTATGACAACGGGATGTTGAAATTTGGTTGGCCAAATCCGTCTTGTCGAGTCTTCATTTGTGCGAGTTCTAGTTCAGTGAATGTACTGTACATTTGCACATATGTGGTCGACCTTTTGACAAAAGATCACGGTACAGCACGGAACAGAACATTTGCCCTTTTCCCGACTGTAGTGCGATCTTGGAGTTGGAATATGTAATATGTGGGGGGTTTGGTGGGGCCGAGGTGGGGCTTGGCCTCCTGTATAATAGTTACGTCATGTGATGTGTAGTGTATGACTGCAAAAGGTTGAATTCGCTTAAGGAAGCATGTTTGCGACATTCTGACCTTTTGAATATTCTGTTTTGAACATGTGCGTCGATATTTCAGGTAGGAATTTATTTTGAATATCGATTATCTGATTGCAAGCCCTATAGGATACATAGACAGATGCTCAGGAGAGACAGAAGCAGGCAACTTTCTGAATGTTTATGTGAAAACGTGCTTAGGTCCATGTTTTGTATCACTGCACAGTAACATCATCTTCTTCTTCTTTTGGCTTTTCCCAGTTAGGGGTCGCCACAGCAGTTTACCTTGTCAGCTCATGATTGGCAGTGGAGTTTTTATGGTGTCAAGTTTCCAGCCCGGCACCCAACCTTCCACAGAAGGCACACACTCACACCTAGGGACAATTTAGAGTGTCCAATCCACCTGCAGCATGTCTTTGGGATGTGGGAGGAAACCGGAGCACCCAGAGGAAATCCACGCGACCACAGGGAGGACATGCAGACTCCGCACAGAAGGCACACCAGCCGAGGATCGAACCGGAGAACTTCTTGCTTTGAGGCGGCAATGCTAACTAGTGCACCACTGTGGCCACCCACTGCACAGTAACATCATGAGAGGTGCAAAAACGGAGGGCATAACAATAAGCATCCACCTTCGGAAGTGTAATAGAAAATGGAGCCCTTATGAATAATAATTTGCTGAATCCAAAAAGATATGAAAACAAGTGACACCATTAGTGTGTGTTTTATGGAGAGACCAGAACCAGGGCTGGAGTTAAAAGTTTAGGTTTTCTCTGATCTTTGATCCTGAGTTCCTAACCTCATTAGGTCTGACTACATTCAGTTTTCTCTTTCTTACGTGACCTTCAGAACTGTCCCAAAGAAGTATCAAAACAGCTTCTTTTGGAAATACACTTGAATATAAACAGGCTTGAATTACTGCTTGCTGGCCTGGTTTATATTTCTCATACAATTAGTACAGTTTGGCCTCATTGTGAGCCATTTGACTGGCACCTTCACAACTCTGATGAAGTTCTCCTACAGGGGTAACATTCTGGGGTCTCCTGTGGGGCCTTTGTCTCTGCCAGTCATATTCTTCTGCCTGACAAAATGTGTGCCAATTTCAGTTTCATAGCAACAGTTCTGTAGCTATTCTCTTACACTGTCTATTCTCCTACACTGTAGCTAAACTTTGGAATGCCCTTCCAGCAAACATTAGATCAATAACAAACCATAAGAATTTTAAACTCACACTAAAAAAACTATCAAAATATTAGCATCTGCCCCTGTTCCAAAAAACTTAGCAAACCTACTTTTTCAAACTACACCACCTTACCTTCCACTCCTTTAACTCTTTACACTTTCCACCTAGTCTGACTTATGAACTTCAGATAACTTCTACCCTAAGTGTTTTCCCCTTCTCAAATGTACTCCTGCAAGTCTACCTGAAAGATCATTGTAGACAACCTATCTAAATACTCAAACTTGCATTATAATCTCTAGTATCAGCCTACTATAGGAACTGTAATAGATAAACAAACTGAATTAAACTAGTGTATTCCTGGATGGCAATCTGTACTAGGAATCAACAGCGACTGCCTAAAGTCAACAGTGCTTTTTCTCACTGTAAGCTATACTCTAACACATAAATGAAGTACTCACTGTACCTATATACTATCAAATTTTGTACTCTAAAGAAGTTTCTTTGTAATTTTCACTGTATTTTATTTCTTTATGATTTATTTTTAACTTGTTGAATCTTGTTGAATTTTGTTACTTTGTCGAGCTTTTCTCCCCAGGCCTCCACTGAAACTGGTTTCATGACCCAGTCAGACTTTCCCAGTCAACAATTGTCAAATGAATAAGTAAATAAATATCTGCCTTTGGTTATTACTAATTTGGCTTGGCAGACATGTAAGGTACCTTGTCAACTGACATTCTCAATGAAGTATCTTAGGGATCACTGCTGGGTTTCCTTCTCTTTATATTTTTGATGAGGCAAAAAATAAGGCAATTTAAACAGCATGCATGAATACAAGGCATACCAGGTTTAATTATGAGTTGTTTATAATCAGCACTCTAATGTACCATCAAAAATCTGAGATTTCTTTTTAAACTTGTGACTTGTTTGTGTTTATAGATTGGGATTGTGGTATTTTGGAGACTTTATTTTTCTTTAATGATCTTAAGAGTTAATATATTTAAGTAGCAGAGGTATGAGGGGTGCAAAGAGCCCCCATGCAGACATGGTGTAAGAGTGAAACAGCAAGTTCTGATTGTCACTGTGTCCCTGTAAGTTCAATACTCAGTGAATCCACTTCTCCATATCAGTTGTACACTTATCAAACATCTGTCAAGAAGCCTAATACATGGTGTAATTCTAGCAGATGGGGGTACAAATGAATTTTAGAGTGGTGGTCCATACATGGATTGCCATAGAGGTGTAGTGACTGTAGCACTGAGGCAATATGGTGTAAGTGTAGTAGAAATTGTTTGAGGTGCTTTCATCTATCCTTTCTATCCTAGTTTGGGGCAGCTTTCTCTGTCAGAGTCCTGTGTTTGTCTGGTCTCTGTTATAATCATAGCTTGCTAAGTGTCCCCATTGGTGGGTGACACAGGCTGTGGTCTTGTCTCTTTAGATGACAGAGAAAGCCAACATGTAGTATAATTTGATACCACTGCACATGCTCAGTGTGTCTGCATGTGTGCGCACACACACACATGTGGCCATACCATTTGTGAACCTTTAAGAACACAATAAAGATCGTTCAGTGTCTCCTCTGGCTGTTGTGTTGTATCTTTAGAGCCGACAATATTCTGAAGCTGAGAAGGTTAGAACTGGTAATTTTGAATAATTAATCCTGCATTTCAGAATTATTATTACTGTGCATAGCGATGTTGCATTAATAATACTCTTGGTATTTCACGTGTAATTCAGGCATAGGCTTTGTGTGAGCATCTTATGTGTACAAAAGCCTTGTGCTCTGGAAACTGGTGGTTGTCCTTTTACGCCAGTATGATGGTGTGAGTTAGTATATGTAAATAAAGGGGTGTAGGGATGAATACTCTCCACGCGGAGTAGTGTAGGGGACTTGCCCCTGTAAAAACACTTATTGCGTGAGTCTGTGTTATGGTCAACATTTAGAGTTTCAGAATTATAAAAAGAATCAACGTTTAGGTTTCAACATTTATCAGAGTTACATTTTAGGTATTCTTAGAAACCCATGTTATGGAAATGTTTTTTAAACTAATACTGGGGCGACATGCGTGAATGGGTGTTCCTTCATTGAAGGTTGTGTGTTAGGCCCGGCAAGCCAGTACATAAAAATCTACTGCCAATCATTAGCGGACCAGAGTTCTGCTGTGGCGACCCCTAACTGGGAAAAGCTGAAAGACACAAACAAACTGGCAGTGAGTCTGGCCCATGTGTACAAGTACATTTTCAGGAAAGTGACATGAGGGAAAAGAAGAAAATGAAATAAGATTGCACTGCAGATAAGAAAACACTTTTTCTGACAACTATATGCAAGCTGGTTCCTCATGTACTGTTTCCAAGATGAACTAAGACCACTACAACAATATTTTTTATGTAGCAGGTGTCAGGTTAGTAATTGTACAGTCTATGTGGAATATATTTTGCACACATATGATTAACCAGAAATATTATATGAACTGATTTTAAATATGCAGATTAAGTAATAAGAGAAATGATTTATGAAGTATAGTAAAGCAAAGCAGAGTAACTTTCCCTATTAGAAATGTTTGAAGTAAAGACTATTTAAGTGCAAACATTTTATGATAAACAGGTTAATTTATTACAAGAGAAAGTAATCTACACAATGTCTCTTGGGCACATAGTAATAGGCCAGTTAATGAAAGTAAGGGAACGTCAATCTAATGGAGGGCTGTGCTGGTTTTTTTTGGGTTACTGTGGCAGTACATGCCACTTACTGCCTGAGATTCATAAAGGCTCACTGCACAGCTGTATAGCACAAACACCAATGTGGCTTAGAAGCACAACTCAAGGACGCGTGTTTAGATATATAACATCAGGGTAGAGTTTACTACTGACTCCTTCAGCTACAGCCTTGATCAGCTGACTTGTGTGTCTCTTACGTTGCTCCATTGAGCAGACACACATATGAGCAGGACAGCTGAGGAAGCTGTGTGCCCCTGCTGAATGACTTAGGGTGTGCCTCCAACAAAGGATGAGTAGTAATACAATGTTTTAAGTGGTCATTAAGTGTTTCAGAGGCATTCAGGCTATGACCACTGAACTGATGACATAGTATGTGCACATTATAATGGCAATGTGCCATATATTTCATAATATGTAGTACAGCACTGCGTGTATACATCATGACTGGGGAAGTTCATAATATCTACTGAGTTGGCTATAAATGTTTTATATTATTTGATATCTCTGACTGAATGTTACATGACTGACAAAGCAATGTTCAGTTTTCACATGCGTATTTATATAGGGAAGGTATACTGCATTTCTGTAACACTAGATCATTTTCTTTAACTGTATTAAATCTACTATCTGTGTAACACTATTAAGTATGCAAAGGCATAATAGGAAAGATAAATAAACTGGGAATAAAACCCACTGTCACCAAGTGGCCCAAAGACAGGACAATAATACAGGGGAAGGTACCTCCACAAAGACACCAGTGACCAGTGGAGTCCACTGGTGTTCTGTGGTGAGACCTCTCTTGTTTGGCATTTCATTTTCTGACGTAAAAGCCAATACCAATGGGCTCTGGCTAACTAAATTTGCAGATTATTGCAAGATAGAAGCAGTTATTGAAACTGCAAATGAATTAGCCACCCTACAGGAAGATTTACCCCAAACAAATAACTGGTGCAAAAATCATGGACTGAAAATAAATGCCAAAAAATGCATTATTGTATCCTGTGGAAGTTGTCTACCCCAGGGGAACTACCACACTGGCAATACTCCTCTAAGAGTTAACCCAGTTGTTCAAGATTTGGGAATGTATATGTGTAGTGGCCTAACCTTTGACCAACATGTGTCTATTGCTGTAATAAAGCCCCTGTATATTGCACAGCTTATAAACAAAGGAATTGTGTCTAGATCTAGGGATGTCATTCTCTCACATGCCACAGGGGGCAATATATTCAATGGTTGGCCTAATGAGGGTTGAGTAAAATATCTGTCTAGACACATGCAACAAATGGAACACCCACAGAGATACCTTACTAAAAGGATACAAGGCCAAAACATCATGCCCTACATGAACCAACTCAAAGCCCTGTCACTATACGTGGCATCCTACAGAGTGCTAAGAGGCGACTTATGTCTGGCATACAAGGCATCCTCTGACCTATTACCAATGGATTTACAGCACATCTGCAAGTCAAATGACATCAGAAATACTCAGTCTAAGGATCTAAACCTCATCTGCATCATCAACAGAATGGTTTGGAGGGACAAGTATGCCTTGCATAGGTTCATAGGTAGGTACTAGGCTATTGGCCCAAGGGCCTATAGAAGCCTAGCCAACAAGGTTCCCTGGCTTACGCCACCCAAGAAAGTTATTTTCCTGTGCCACTGACAAGCAGAGACACAGAAGTGATCCCCGGGGTGTATTTCCTATTTCCCATCCACTCATCAAGATTTTTCATGAAGAACTTTGCTTGACATAGATGGGTAGCTTGTTCCAGAGTATGGGAAGTCTCTGGGATAGGAATCTATCCCTCCAGCATGTCCTGTTTATTGTGGTGACAAGGTTTAGGTCCCTAGAGCTTGTAGCTTGGAGGGATTGGGATTTCTTTAGGTGTAGCATGTCCAACAGCTCTGGGTTTGACATAGCTTTATATGTTAGGCAGAGATCACCTCTGAGTAGGCGATATGCTACGGAGTAAAGCTGGAGTTTTTTGAGGCGGTCAGTGTAGGGTATTTGTTTGAGTCCAGTAATCCTCTTTGTGAGGTACTTCTGTGGCCTTTCCAGCTGTTGCAGATGTCTTGTGAGGTACAGTCCAAAAGGGGCGTTGTACTCTATAATGGGTCTAATGAGTGATGAGTAGAGGGTAACGATGACCTTTTTTTCCTGGATGAGAACCCTTTTATGATGAGGTGTGCCACGTAGCACTTCCTGACTACTGTGGTGATGTGACTATCAAAGGAGACACTACTGTCCACCTGGGTCCCAAGGTCTCTTATCACGCATTCGGTGTTAAGTAGATTGCTGCCTATGTGGTAGTTCATGGGTACAGAGTTTTTACCAAAGGGGATGACACTGCACTTTTTGGCATTGAGCTTGAGGCCATGGCTTTGACACCAGGCATCTGTCAGAGAGGCCCTTCTGTAGGATGTTCACATCATTTGGGGACTTGACTATGGCTCCTAGTTTGCAGTCATCTGCGAACTTCATTAGCCAGAGGCCTTCTGTGTTAGCCTGTACTTCAGAGAAGTAGATACCAAACAGGAGCGGTCCCAGGACGGAACCCTGTGGTACTCCACTTGTCACTGGTTTGAGGTCAGATTTGGAGTCTGCAACTTTTACAGTGTGGGTTCTGTCAGTGAGCCAGTTGGCAACCCATCTTGTGACGTAGGGATTTATGCCTAGTTTATTGAGTTTAGCTATAATTCCAGAATGGGGGATGGTGTCGAAAGCCTTGGCCAGGTCAAGATAGGCTGTGTGAACCACTTTACCCTCATCTACCGCTTTGGTGACTGCCTCAAAGAAGTCGATCAGGTTCAGGAGGCATGATCTGCTTTTCACAAACCCGAATTGGGTGGGATCCAGAGTTTGGAGGTTACCAATGTCTTTGTTTATGAGTTCCATGATGATATGTTGCATGGCTTTGCAGACCAGGCTCGTCAGGCTAATAGGTCTATAGTTCCCGGGATCAGTGGTGGCTCCCCCTTTGTGGAGTGGGATAACTGTTGCTGTGCACCATTCAGTGGGCACAAAGCCTGATGTGAGGCTATTATTGAACATGGTGCTTAAGTGGGGAGCCAGTTCATTCTGAAGTCCGTGTAAAACCCAGCCTGGGATGTTGTCCGGTCCCATGGATGCTGTGTTTTTGGCTTTAGAGTGTGCAGCTTTCACCTGCATAGTTGTGATTACAGGGACTCTGCATTCTTCCTGTATAGATATGGGCCCTTTAGGGGGTGAGGGGGGCTAAAGTTAGCACTGAACCCATCTGCCAGGATGTTGGCAATATCAGTTGGTTCTGTAACGTTCATGCCTTTGTGCTGTAACTCAGAGCAGATCTGGGTGTTGCCATTGAGATTCTTGACATAGCTATAGAATGCTTTGTGGTTGTCCTTGGAATTAGTGGCAATTTTATTTTCGTAGCTAGCTTTGGAGGATCTTATAAGGGATCTCAGCTTCTTACTGAGGCTGACCAAGGAGCTCCTCCACTCATGGGATTTTACTCTCTTTTGCAACAGTTTCTTCCTTCTGTTGTACAGTTTGTTTATGGCAGGGGACCACCAGATTGGCTTCCTTTATTTGGAGGATAGCATCTTGGTTCTGTTTGGGATAGCACGATCCATGCACTCATGTAGGTGCTTATAGAGTGCATTTGTGTAGGAATCAGCAGTTGTAACTGTACTGTCCATCTGCTTGGGTGTCATGAAGTTCACTACTTCTGTCTTATATCACTGCTGTGGAACAGCCTCCCCATCCACATAAAACAAAGTTCATCCCTCTCCATATTCAAGCACATCATAGATCAGTGGATGCTAAATAGAAAATTTACCCCAGGACTGCCCCCTGTACTACTAAGGGACAAAGGCAGCTCCTGTATGCTTGAATCCATGTATGGATCTTTTCAAATGATAGTATGATCCAGCTTATCTCATTAGGGGTAAAATATAATTATTGACCAAAGGGTGACGAAGGTCAATCTATAACCAAATGGGATAGGTTATTTTGAGCATGAAAAGGGAAACTGGCTAGGATTAAAATGGCCACAAGGGCAGCTAGCCTAGTATTTATCTATATGAATATTGTTATGAAATGCCACTATCCACACAAGCAGTTAAAATAAGGGTTAAAATATGCAAACATCCAGATCATGATCTTTCAGGTGTTTTCAGGATGGGTAGTTTAGCTTATTTCACTACACACACATATTTTGTCCAGCAATCTGAATTCACTGCTTTATTTTTCCCTGGCAAGATTGCCACTGTTAGATTAGCTATTCTTCTAACTGCATTTGTCACAGAGTCTCCAGATTATTGGAATGTCCATTTTCTTGGATAGAGTTTGAAGTCCCTAATTATGGGATAATCATTGCTGTGATTTTTAGGTATGCATTTTAAAATGTAAGGGCTGAATCCATACCCTTCCTGATTGGTTATGGTGTTGCAGATGCTTTTTATTTTTTTTTATGTATCAGATTCCAAATCTTCTTTGAAATTGGGTATTTCCTCTTTTAATTTAAATGAGTTTTTATTATTCATGTTTTTTAAGATCTTTCTCTGGGCTCACATTGACTTGATAATTTCTGGACTACATTTAACTTAGCTTTCTTGGGGAAAGTCATAGAGAAACTATATCCATACCCCTTAAATCTTATATATCATCTAATGATGTCATAGAGTCACATATGCCCAGTTCTGTACTTTCCATAACACTCAGACAGCACTCATTAGGATGGTAAATTATCTACTTAGGGTAATACATGGACATTCTGTGCTGATCCCACTTGATCTGACTTCAGCGGTTAAATGGTTGATCGTAGGAGGCTGACGAAGTGGCTTTGATCATACTTTGTGTGACCTTGCTTCCTACCTGTCTGGTCATTCTCAGTGAGTGGTACTGAGGCAAAATGCTCCTAGTCATTTCCTTCTGGCATGCAGGATGTCACAGGGCTTAAGTATGTGCCTACTATTGGTCACATTGCTTACACTACCCTGGGGTGATCCAATATAGCAATAACCGACAACGTCGGTGTGGTATATTGAAGATTTACCCGTGGTTGGCATGGTTTAATCATGAGAGAAGCCAGCCGTGGGTAAATTTCAATATACCACAACCACGGAGTCAGTTATTGCTATTATACAATGACATTATTTAAGAAAAAAATACTTTTCTTAAATAATGTCTTTGTATAACAGCGCATTGCTGTTCTTCCGCGGCTGGTGGCATACTGCTTCCTTGTGCTGATGTAGTGCGCATGTGTATGGGACTTGCGTTGCCACGCATACCCAGTACATCAGTGCTTGGGAAAGTAAGCAATGGAGAAAAGAAGATCTCCATTGCTTCGTTTTTCCTTTCTTTCTTTCTTTTTTTTTTAATTTAAAAAAGAAAAAAGGTTTGGGAAGTTTAGGGTAGGAGAGAGACAGAATGGAGGAAATACAAGGGAAATCAGGTACGTGTCTTTAGTTTTAAAGAGCATACCTGATTTCCTTTGTATTTTCTGCATAGTGTCTCTCTTGTATGTCCGGAGTCCAGACTACAACTTTTGTTTTAATTTTGTTGAAAAAAAAAGTTAAAATTAAAGAATATACCAATGGAAAAAAGTCCAGGTGACCGGACCTTTTTCCATTGGTATATTCTCAGATTTACAACAGGCCCGCTGGTTGGGATGGCCAGTCAGCATGCTCTTTTAGAATGTTAATGGCCAGTCATTGTATAATAGAGATTAGTTATTGTAATGCTAACAATACTGTGCTATACCATTATTTATGCTATGAGTATGTGATCAGTATGAAATCAATAATAGGTGATTTGGAAATTATCTTTTAATAGTTATTGGTTAATTGTTTGAAGCTCACCACCTCTAGGAATGAAAACATGCTAGAGTATGCCACTTTTTGAGATTTATTTTCCTTTTTTTGACTCCAAACATATTCTTTTATGGACACAAACTGAGCTGAGTTGCTATCTAAGGTGAGAAATTTGGGTGTGGTCATTAATGACTGGCTCACATTTAAGGACCATGTAAAACTCTCTCTCTAGTCATTAATATCCTTCTCTCTTCCAGATTTAACTGTAGAAATTCCCTTTACCTGGGAATTGTCCCAGCACTGAGATGCTTTGAGGTAGCTGGTTTAGAACTCCACTGCATGGTTACTTAATACTAAAACATATTACCAATATTATTATCATGCTTGAGGATCTACACTGGATTTTTTGAATTTTTGAACAGTTTTTCCAAGGCAAATGTCCTGCTGTTAGCCTAAAAATAATCTGGAAACTTGAATGCAGACTTTATTAGAGTAATAGTGCAGTGGTTGCAGTGCTCAGAGAAGTATGCTTTGTATTTTGCAGCTAACAGTTGGATGCTCATTGCATTTTTTCACTGCTTACATACTTTAACCTTTATATAAGGCCCCCAGCTACTTTACAAGTTAAATGCACATCCTGTTTGCATGTTTTCATCCAGTGGCACACAACATAAATGACATTAACCTGTAAAACATAATTCTAAGCAAAGCATGTAGAGCAACACAGTCAGGAATCATGCTTTGGGTTCTACACCAGAAGACTTGAAACATCAGCAATGAAAACTACTTCCTCACTGCTGAAATTTCTCCAACTAAATATTAAAAAGATAAATAAAGAATATGCTTATGTAAAAAAGTATAGTTTATAGACTGTAATGTTTCCATTTACTAAGGAAATATGCTCTCAACCAGTTTCCTGTCAGCTAAGTCATAACATTTCCCAAAGTATAAAACAGAAAAGCACAATACAAACCTTATTAAACAGTGTACGGTGGTACTTGGAGAACAATACAAACCTTATTAAACAGTTTACAGTTGTACTTGGAGCACAATGCAAACCTTATTAAACAGTTTACAGTTGTACTTGGAGCACAATGCAAACCTTATTAAACAGTTTACAGTTGTACTTGGAGCACAATGTAAACCTTATTAAACAGTTTACAGTGGTACTTGGAGCATGATACAATCCTTATTAAACAGTTTACAGTGGTACATAGAACACGATACCAACTATATTAAACAGTTTACAGTGGTACTTGGAGAAAGATACAGACCTTATTAAACAGTTTACAGTGGTACTTGAAGCATGATACAAAACGCATTAAACAGTTTACAGTGGTACTTGGAGCATGATACAATCCTTATTAAACAGTTTACAGTGGTACTTGGAGCATGATACAATCCTTATTAAACAGTTTACAGTGGTACATAGAACACGATACCAACTATATTAAACAGTTTACAGTGGTACTTGGAGAAAGATACAGACCTTATTAAACAGTTTACAGTGGTACTTGAAGCATGATACAAAACGCATTAAACAGTTTACAGTGGTACTTGGAGCATGATACAATCCTTATTAAACAGTTTACAGTGGTACTTGGAGCATGATACAATCCTTATTAAACAGTTTACAGTGGTACATAGAACACGGTACCAACTATATTAAACAGTTTACAGTGGTACTTGGAGAAAGATACAGACCTTATTAAACAGTTTACAGTGGTACTTGAAGCATGATACAAAACGCATTAAACAGTTTACAGTGGTACTTGGAGCATGATACAAACCTTATTAAACAGTTTACAATGCAACTTAGAGCATAAGTCTAAGGTGAGTCCATAGTTAAAAGTACTTTCACACATCTAAACACTAATATGTCCTTGAAAAGATGAGAAGAAGCTGCAAAGACACCACTCTAACAGTTCTGTATTTGCAATAGCTACTTCATTGCACAGCTTTAATGCAGTTGAAGTGGTTAGGGGGAAAATGATATGTATTGTGTACTTTATTTTTTCAATATGTATTGTGTAATTTATTTTTCACTAGCTGGACAACATGCCTTGAAATGTTCAAAATGGTCCAGAAAATGATCAGGAAGCTTTTGGTGACATTTCTTCTGAGTGTAACAGATTTCAAAACTGTTTGGTCATGGTGGAGCTAAGTGCAATGATTCTTTTATTATATTTTTTGCTAAAGCATTTGCACATACCCTGTATCTATATTTCTCAACTATCCAGATTATTGCCTCATATTTTAGCTTGTTTTTCAATAAATTTGTGGTTTTATAGCAAATCATTGAGGATTGACATCACTAAATAGTGACAGACATTTGAGTTTCAGACTTCATATCCTTCAGAAAATCTGTTAATGCAAAATACATTATTCTAGTAACTTTCTTAGTTTATATGAGTAATATGTAAAAATCTGTCACTAATTTTCTGCTTGTGTCCCCCATTATTTTTGGCTTTGTCCAGAATTCTTGTGCTAAGGTGTTATTTAGCTAATTAAAAGGTTTGCATTGATTGAACTGCAAAGAACTTAACATTGAAACCCACCTGGTGTATTATAAGGCAGTCTTTCTGTACTTTGCAATGCAGGTCGTTGATTTGTCTGTATTACACCAAAGGGCATTACATTGATATGTGCACACAAAGTGATGATCTACACCCTATTTTTTTAGCAGTGTAAGTGAGCCTGATTCATTTACAATGCTTGTGGTTAGCATCTCTGTGAGTTTTCCATGAAGGGTTACAAACAAAGGGGTAATGATATTTTTTTTCTCTTTCTCCATTATTGTTTGATCTCAGAGCTGATATGTTTCAAATAAGAGAGGGTGTGGGGGATTGTAGGTAGCACTTTTGGCTTTTTTATACTTTTGATGAGTGTTTGATGTGAGTATAATTTTTGTTGATTGTGAGTTTCATATACTGAATAGTCAGTGGATTGAGAATCTACTATTCAGTATATAACTCCTAACACTATTGCCACCATAAGAGCATATCACGTGTGAGCTGTATTTATGACAGGTGTGTTACTACCCCAAGTGCCTTTCAAACCTCTTGCATGAGGTCTAAATTTGCAAAATGCATTGTTATAGGATGGAGCTTCATGAGATTAGACTGTGATATTTGGAAAAGCCTATCTAGCAATGAGAGATAACATCAGGCATGGTGCTATATGACTTTTGAGACTTCCATGATTATTAGATGGGCATGTGATTTATCTCCTGTAATAAGTGACATGGTAATATACGTTTCTAGATGGAACTCAGAGACCCTTCATATTTGTTTTAATGTTTTTACTGAAAGCTGAGTATAATTTCACCCAAAGTAACAGAGACTTCCCTAGCTTGATCTGAGTTGTAAAGAAATGTAATTAGTATTTGTAGTGAAAGAGCCCCAGGTGCCTGTTCAACCTAAGTAAGGGGTCTCTCTAATGAGTTTGGAGTGGTTGGAGCACTAGTTACTTTTTGTTTGGTGTGCACTGAAGTTTAGGGAACTGTGTAGTGTATCACGCTAGCCATATATACACAAGAGTGTCTATTGGGTGTGATCTATGTAGTGAAAGCTGAACTTTTGACAGTGACCAACAGATTTGAACAAAGTCAAACCAGAAACAACCTACTATTGCCATAGATACTTGACTTTGAAATGAAAGTGTGGCCTAAACATGATGATTTACTGTAACCTGTATTTGCAGCTATCACTAAGTACTTATCCAGATGTAAGGGATCCCACTGTGAAGATCTAGAGAGGTAGTTCCTCCAAAAGTACATGCCAGCATGTTGAACATCAAAAATGAGGGACAATTAGTAACTGTGAAGGTTAATTCTCTGCCTCCTAGCTTTGTGTGGTGGCATAAAAGTGAAACTGAAAACTTAAAACATTTTACGGAATGCCAGCTGGTCCAAACTTCATAACCACACTGACCTATATAGTCTTGGGAATGGCCATTAGTGCAATGACATCACAGCCTTATTGATAACACAGGGCCATTAGTAGAGTCAGTGTCCTTTAACTACTGTAGATATATACTGTAAATGTCCAGATGCTATTAATGTGGAATAACTCACCTCAGAGAAGACTGCTATAATATTACAAAGGATGCTAATGAGAAAGAGATTGCAATGACAATGCCTCACAAATTGCTTCATATAATGTAAAGCTTTGTAAATGTAAGTAACATAAACCACTTCATGTCTGCTATCCATTGTTCAGCTATAAATAGATTAGCTGGAAGCTTTATCCAGGCTTTGAGGGAACTTAAGTTATGAACCCAGAAGGAAAACTGTGGCAGTGCAGAATAATGCATTACTGCACACTGAAATACAAGGAAAAGAAAACTAACTTAATATCAGTGTTTGTACATCAGAACTTGAGGTCAAAACTGCTCTGTTAAAATTTAATGTTCATAGCGCAGTGTCAGTGGCATAACAGGTAGTACAATTTCTTTTGGTGCAGAAGGTTCTGAGTTCTCTTACCACACTAGGTAGATCAGTCGCTGAGACTGTAGTGCAGTAGAAGGGGGGGGGGGTGCTACACTCCTGAGTGTGCTTTCCTTCAGATGAGACATTAAACCGAGGCCCTATCTGCCTTGAGTTGGTGGTAGCTCAGATGGATGTAAAAGATGCCTACAAAAAAAGAGTAAGGAAGTTCCTTGATGCCTTGGCCAAATTTTCCCTAGTAGTATAAATACCACCTCAGGTCTCCCCTGAAAAGAGGTTACTAGCCTAGTGGGACTAACCCAGTCAACAGAGGATAAATAAATTAAACAAAAAGAACAAGTTGGCTCAGCATATGAATGAGAGGGTAGGCAGACATTTTTTCCTTCAGTGCTATGTCTCAGTGCATTATTAAAGGACTGACAAAAGAAAATTTTACCATATATCTGTATCTGAATTTTGAAAAAAAAAAAACAAAAAAAAACAAATGCAGTGGCCTTTTCTGTGCAGTGTTGATGATATTCTTATTTGACCTGGAGATGATGGCAAAACTGACTATTCAGTAGCCAATAACTACATATCAGAATTTATGTATAGTTACAATGGGATTCCTGGATGACTTGGCCCATGAAAATAAGGCAACAAGGTGTATATGCAACTTTTGAAAAAGACAAGGAGACAAGGGGTACCTGCAAAATTTGTAAACAAATGCTAACAAAACCTACTATTTTGTCTGTCTCTTATGTAATTATTTCTCAGAGGTGTGAGCTCCAAAATGAACATGTGCCACTGCTGCAAATCTTCAAGCATTGCACTAGAGTTACTCCTATCATTGTTTTGAAAGTGCTGTTTGTAAACGTTTGTCCTAGCTTTTCAAAATCCTAGCTTTACTGCTGCTATTCATCAGCCTGCTCCTTCAACATTTCTGTTTCTTACAGCAATTTCTTTTTTAATCATAGAGTCATTTTTTATTCTTGTCCCAAGGGTATGGAACGTTGTATCCTTATACATTTGGTTGTGATAATCTCCTCTGTTTCACAGATCCGTTTGTCCTCCATATAGAAAACACCTGTTCATGTACAGTATAGCAAACAATTTAAGCTGCTTCTTAGTGGAGTAGTTAACATGATGGCAGTAATGCCTTCATTCGGGTATGTGTTATTGTTTCCATGATCCACTTCTGTACTAATTTCAGGATATTTCCAGTGAAATCAGTTTATCTGCTAGGTTACTGAAAGACTGTGAATACAAAAGGTTTTAAGTCATTAGAAGACTAAATTTCTAACAACATTGCACAAGTTAGCATTAATAATTTTGAAATATTTACAATTTTTTCAAATTTTATTTATGCATTATTTTTTATAATGCTTTGATAAAATAAATGATTTTTTTTTGTTTATCTCAAAAATAAGGATTACTGGAGGCTTGTTTTTATAAAGACAATTTAGAAAAAAGACAAAATATTAAAACTCTTTTTGGTGTACCTTCTCAGAATTGATTGTGAAATGCGGCAGTTGAATCACTTTAACATGCCAAGAAGTAAAAATTAAGGGGTGAATTTTTAAGTCAATGTTCTATTTTGTGTGTGCACATGTTTGTATATTTTGTCTGTTTAGTCTCTAAAAATTAGCTCATGTTGACATGACAAGTACACAGCATTATTTTAGTATTTCATTCCCCCCAAACATATTATAACTTAGGAATTTGATGTTACATGTCACTGCATACCCACATGGAGTAACAAGGATGCTTGATCAACTGTGTCTACAAACTGCATTTTTCTTTAATATCATTTAATGGGCTTGCACACACCCCTAAGAACTCTCCCCCTTATTAAAAGTAAGATTATGTTATGGTGGCAACAGTCCTCTTACAAATGGTATTGCACCAATTTATTTCGGGGGGGGTCTGAGCTGTGTCTGTCTGAGGCCTAAACACCATTCATTACACAGTGTATGTTGAGTCTTTGTGTGTGCATTAAGATCAACCGAAGTTATCATACCTCTGTACACAGATCTGATTAGGCCAGTTATAGAGTACAGTGCCTACTTTAGCATGTAACAATCCAGACATGTCAGGCAACTTGAAAGGTCCCACAAGTACCTGACAAAGAAGGTAACTGGACTATGAGAACTGAAGTCCTAATCTTATACTCAGCCTTCCTATGCCTGGCTTTCCATGGAACCAATCCTCTTTTATCTAATGCATCTCTGCAAAACCAACAGCTGCACAAATACCAGGATGAATCTCAATCAACATATAAACAAAATTTGGAGGACAGATTTATTACCCAATGTTTATCCAATCTCTGGAATACATTATTCGTTACTCAATGTTTATCCTATCTCTGGAATAAATTATTCATACATGTCAAGCAAAGCAATACACTTGCATCCTTCAAATGCAACATTGATGGCTATCAATAAATTGATCCCTGGACAAATTTGTTGTGCCATTGTAGACATGGGGTTACAACTTGAGGGTGGGCATTGTTAGACTCATATGGTATCTGGATTAATTTTGCTTGCAAATCCTATGATTCCATGAACAGAAAAATCCTGCATGCAGATATGGGTAACTGGGGGTATACTTACATTATGATGCATCTGGTACGTGCACATACAACACTAAGTTGGAGGAGACAGTATACTTAGACACATGTAGATTATTTTAATAGCCCTCTAGCTGGCATGACAATCATATTCTTAAAAGCATTTATATACAATTAGGTATTGTAAAATAAGGGTAGCTAAGGTTTTTAAATAGATAATGCAGGTTAAAGTTCAAGAGGAATGCATTTTCTAAAACATTATTGTTCCAATCCTACAAAATCAAAATTTGTGATTCATTTCTTTGTTGTTTAGTGGTCGGGCAAAAATTAAATTAGTATTATTTGATACTTTGGAGGCTTCACTGATACATATATTCAATGCAGATTTTTCATATAAATTAAAAAAAAAACGTAGTAGATTTACAACCATTGAAAATCAATCGAGTTACTTTTGTTGTAAATCAATATTATAATTATTTTATGAATGAAAATTGCATGATTATTCTTTTTGACCAAACATTCTCTATTTCCTTTAGTCAGAATATTTTTCCCCTTCAGGTCCTTTTTCTGTCTCCAGCATTTTCTATTTCATTCATACAGGTTATGAATGGTACAATCAATGTACCAAACGACAAAACAGTATTGTAGGTACATGTTATTGCTGTGCTTTAATGCCTAATTGATTGGAATTTCAGGTTCAAAAACCTGCTTCCTTCAAACTGAACAGCAAAATAACAGATTTTTGCTTGCAGGAGGCAAGTTCCTCTCCCCTGATGTGCAAATACACTAGCACTCACCACTACAAAATTATCAGTCAGGGGTTCTACAAACTCTGAGAGTTTCTCAGCAAAACCAAGTAAACGCATTAGTCAGAAAATGAGCAAGTGCTGGGTTTGTAGAAAGCAGGTGCCGAATAGCTGCTTCCAACAAACTGTGCATTGAAACATAGCTGGTGAACATTCAGTCCAATCATGCATACCTAGTCATCAGTGTCTTAAGAAATATACGCAAAACTGAAATTGATTTATTTTTGATATATAAGGATATGTTCATTTTTCTTTAGATCATATTTTAGATGCTTTAGTGTTACAGTAGACATACACTTCTCTACATGTGATTGAACAATGGACATTGGAAGTATTAATGAAAAGCTCTCTAAGCATGTGAAATAATTGAAGGTGGTTCACTTTTGGTTGACTAGATGTTGCAGGTGCACTGTGCTAGAATAATTGGCTCATTTATTAGAGACATAAGATGCAGCCATCATGGCTGTAATATATAGGATCATTGGATCATAGGAGGTTACTATGTTAACATAGGATCATAGAAAGTTACTAGGCTATTGGCCCCGAGGCCCTTATAATCCTAGCCAAGAGTTAGCCCATGTTTAGACAAGTTCGCACCAGGGCCCTTACAAGCCTAGCCAAGTTCAACCCATGTTCCCAAGGGTGTCTGGTTCAAGCACACATTAAAATCAGCACCTATTGCCCCTGTCCAAGAGGGACACAGGTTGAAACCTTGGGGTGAATTTCTGGTTACACATCAAGTTATCCAAATTACACTTAAAGAGCGCCAATGAGAGATTTTGTTTAACATGAATAGGAAACTTGTTCCAAAGAGGGGGCAACCTTTGTGAGACAAATCTGTCTCTCCAGCAAGTTCTGTTGATGTCACATAGCAGGTTAAGGTCCTTTGAGTGAGTGACCCATGTGCCATTTGATTTGCGAATGTGCAGCATTTCCATTAAAGCTGGGTCAGAGATTGCTCTATATGTAAGGCACAGTTCACCTCTGAGCCGTATGTACAACACAGAGTAAAGTGAGAATGATTTCAGTCTGTCTGCATTGGACAGATCTTGAACATCCTAAATTTTCTTTGTATGGAACCTTTGTGGTGTCTCCAATTACTGCAGGTGTTTGGAAAGAAACATACCAAAGACAGCATTGTCCTCTATTATTGGCCTGATGAGGGAAGAGTACAAGGAGGTTATAACCTCTTTTTTGTTTTCTGAAGGCAATGCTGTTACTTATGAGACAAGCAATATAAAATGCCCTTCATACCACTGTGGAGAAATAGTGATTGAAGTTAAGGTTGCCATCATCCTGTGTGCCCAGATCTTTCACCACTGACTATGTGCTTAGGGAATTGCTATTGATGTGGTTATTGCAGGAACATCACCCTTGCCAAAGTGGATGATCATGCATTTTTATTTTGCATTACATTTAGGACCATGATTTTGGCACCAATCATTAGTCTGTGTAAGACCTTCTTGAAGGATGTTGACAACACTAGGGGTTTCAATGATTGCTCCCAGTTTGCAGTTAGCAGCAAACTTTGTCAGCCACAGTCCTTTAGTTTTAGCTCGTACTGTGGATCAGTAGATTCTGAGCAGTAGGGGACCCAGAACAGATCCCTGTGGAACACCACTGGTTATGGCTTTGCTGGAGGAGGTGTGGTCTTCTATTTTGACTGTTTGAATTCTGTCAGTGCGCTAGTTAGCAACCCACCTGACAATATATGGGTTGATACCCAGCTGGGTGTGTATCAATGATGCCTGAGTGGGGGATTGTGTTAAAAGTCTTGGCTAAGTCTAGGTAGGCTGTATGCACAGATCTGCCCTCATCTAGGGCTTTGATGACTGTCTCAAAGAAGTCCACTAAGTTTAACAGGCATGATCTCCCCTTGACAAAGCCGAACTGGGTGGGGTTGAGCATTTGGAGATTTTCTGTACCTTTGTTAATAAGGTCCATGATGATTTGTTCCATTGCCTTGCATATAAGGCTGGTCAGGCTAATGAGTCTATAGTTCCTGGGATCTGTGGATACACCCTCTTTGTGGAAAGGAATGATGGCAGCTGTTTTTCATTGCACCAGGATGAAGCCAGTTCTTAGGCTGTGATTGAAAAATTTGTCCAATGGTGATGCTAATTCCTGTTTTAACCCATGTAGGACACAGCTCCGGATGTTGTCTGCTCCTACAGAGACTGTGTATTTGGCCTTGGAGAGGGCATTTAATACCTTCTCTTTGGAGATACTAGGTGGGGGGACAGTTGTCAGGGATACTTTGGGGTATATGTGGTGGGGACAGGGGAGTGAAGTTTTCACAGAACCTGTGAGCTAGCAGATTTGCTATATCCACAGGTTCTATGTGTTACCATTAACTACAAGTTCAGCATAAATCTGGCCCTTACCTTTAAGGTTACAGAGTTAACTAAAGAAAGCCTTGTGGGTATCTTTAGTTAGGGAAGGCAATTTGGATTTGTAATTAGCTTTAGAGGACTTCACTAGGAGTCTTATTTGCTTGTTAAAGTTGAGGAGGGAGTGTTTCTAGTTTTGAGGCCATTCCTTCCTACTCTTGGACAGAAGTTTCTTTCAGCTATTGTGTAGCCTATTAATGGAAGTTGTCCACCAGGCAGGTTTGTTTTTCCTTGAAGATCTTGCTTTAGTTCTATCGGGTATGGCAGAGTCAATACAATTGTACCAGGTGCTCATATAAAGCATTGGTGTATAACCCAGAATAGGTATCTGTTCCATCAGAGGGGGAGGGGCTATGAAGCTATTTATGCTGTCATGTAAAAGGTTGTAATTGGCCTTGAAGAAGTTTTTTAATCTAGTGGTTGCTGGGGGGGGGGGGGGGGATCTTGTCTTATAGTTACTTCTAGCAAGACTGATTTGTGGTCAGATCTCACTAGTGATGGCCACACATTCGGGTGGTGCAGCAGTACCCAATGTTGGTGAGCACCAGGTCCAAGATGTTTGAGCTCCTTCCAGGTATGTCAACCAGCTGGTCCAGGGCACTGGAGTTAAAGTCCAGGAACCTTTGGGTACATGAATTAGAACATGTATTATTTACCCAGTCAATGGATGGGTAAATAAAATCACCCAAAACAAGGGGGGTTGGTTGTATCTTGAGTGACTCAAGTAGATCCAAGTATGCTGAGTGGATGTCTTAAAGTAGACTTGCCTGGAGATAAGGTTAGTCTGTTATTTAGGCATCATAGATTATGTATGTATAGATTATACACACTTGCCTTCCTTATATCCATCTTAATCAACTGCTACATTGCAGAACGCTATGTCTCCATACTCTGGAAGGCATCTTGTATCTTTCCACTGCATAAAGGTGACAAATCTACCATCTTCTCTAACTATAGTCCTACTGCTATCCTATGCCTCCTATCCAAGATCCTTGGAAAATGCATTCACCATCAACCCCTTAACTCCATACTTAATAATAAACTTCTCCCTTAACCAAGCATGACTTTTGTCCACACCACAGAACTATCTCTGTGCTCATCCACATCCACTAACACAAGCAGAAGTTCTGATAACCTGGTATCTGCTGTAGTCATTGCTCTACCGAAGGCCTTTGATATGGTATCTAATCACAAGACTAACAAATCTTGGCCTAGACTCCCTTGCATGGTTGAACAGCTATGGCTCAAATAGGCAACGGGTCATCGGTGACAAAAACAAATTTCCTCATTTCATCCTGTAACTGCTGGCATTCCCCAAGGATCCATTCTAGCATTTCTTTCTGTAACTGTTGGTTTTCCCCAAGGATCCATTTCGGGCCTCCTTATTTAACATCTTCATCAATGACCTACATAAAGCAGCCAACAATGCTGCCATCATACAGTAGACAGATGACTCCACACCAATCTGCTCAGCAATGACCTTTGAAATCTACAATAAATAACCCATGAATCCTGACATGCAGTTAAAACATGGCTCTCCAACTCTCGACTCCTGTTACCCCTCCCCCACAAAAAAAAAAACACAAAACTAATCCTGTTTGCACTTAAATCCTACACTGTTGAGAAGCCCAATTTTCTACAACTTAATACAAATAGTTCCACATGACACACTTCCAGGAGTACCTATTGATGTAAATATGAAATATGACATTCACAAAAATGTAGCAAGTGATTTCCTACTCTCCTATCACATCTAAGAACTCTAGAATTCCAATCCACTCTCCATAAGACATCAAAGCAAAATTAAACCTTTTAAAAATTAAAATCAAGTCAACCAACACATGATGGACAACTGGTCCTGCCCCTATTTAATATATCTAACTTCTTCCTTACCCTGTCTAGTACAACTGGTCCTGTCCCTGGGAAATGTATCCAACCTCTTCCTTACCCTGTCTGGGATGATTGGTCCTGCCCTGGTTAATGTATTCAACCTCTACCTTACGTTATCTAGGACAGTTAGTCCTGCCCATGGTTAATATATCTGACCTCTTCCTAACCCCTCTTTAATGAATCCAACCTCTGCCTTACCTTATCTAGAACAACCAGTCCGACACCTGATTAATGTATCCAACCTCTTTCTTCCCCTCTTCTCCTCTATCCATTCTCTGCTGTCTCTATTTGTACTCTCTCCCATATCTTTACCACCTCCACACCTATTGTCTTACTCTGCTGATACATCTCCATCCTTCCACCGTGACTGTCTCATTATTATTAACTAAATTAAACTACATTCTTTTTATTTGTATTGGCTCTGTTACATACATTGAGCCTAAGTAGTTATTTTATCATTTCTCTTAAGGATGTATCTTATGGTTTGCATGGTTTCATTTCTCTCAAAAGCATATCTTATGCTTTGTGTTGCTTTCTTATTTGGACCTTTTTTCCCCAGGCCTCCACTGAAAAAGGCCTTTTGCACAGCCAGTCTATCCTAGTAAGTAAATATATAAATAAATGTGGAATATATTTAACATAGGCACCCAATTTTACAGTTGACCATAAGGCTTGGTAAATGACTTGTTCAAAATACTAAGGTGGTTATAAAATTAACTGGAAAAAAATGATTTACAGCACATGAAGAAACTGTCTTTATGAAATGTGGCAAGACTAACAGTTAGGAGCTAACCTGTCTAACACATTTCTGTCAGGTATAACATATAGAATTATGACTAGGTCACCAATCATAACCGGCTTATTATGGGTTCCAGACTTGGATGCCCTGAAATTCAACTTAAGTGAAGCTTGAGAGGTGACCCTTGGCATCCATGTTAGAACATGTGATTAAGGGTTATGATCAGAGACCCAATCTTAATTCTTTGCAGTGCAGGGACTTTGTCACAGAAAAAAAATAAATGTTATTTTCTGGCTTTCAAAGCTGTAAAACACTTGATGAGCACTACCAGAAAGACAATGTAAGAGATTTTGTTATGTTAGAAAACGTCAGTGACACATTAACAGCACCAACAGCGACAGCAGGGAGAAATGTATCTGTTTTTATTCTGCCGCATTAATTTGCTGTCCAGTACTGGCTGGTTTAACTACCTTGAGCAATACCTGATCTTAACAACTGAAGCAGGGGGTTCTTAACATTTGTTAAGGTTGGATATCATGCTATACAACCACTTAACTGATTTGTCTATTTTCTAGATATTGGAGCAAAATCACCGCACTCCATGCACTACATCACAATTATTGAGCACCACAAACTTCTTTGTGGGTGGTATGGCAGTCAGTGATAAAGGATCCAACCTCTATTAACACACAATGTGGCTTAGATACAGGGTGGCTAAGTGTCAGCTGGGATTTAAAACAAAAATGCAAGGTTATGTCATTTTGATAGTGGGATATGGGGACAACATAAATGACTGAGGGGACACTAGCTATTTTAAGAAAACATTAGAATATTATCTCATTTCCAGTTTCATCTGCATTTGTACCAACAGTATCATATAACTCTCCACTTTGAAGCAGCTATGGTGTAGCAGAAAACATGGCTAACTATCTGTGCTTTCCTAAGATATGCCCAGTGTTCACTCTCACAACTGATTTCTTCCTTTTTCACTTCTTTCCACTAACATCCATAGTTCTGCAAGGCTATTCAGCCTCAGGGACTATTGGTTTTCCTTCACAGGGAGGAAAAGCTGCACAACACACATTTAGGGACATTTTGGTTTAATTAGGTGTGTCAGTCAGCCTAAGTAACACGTGACTGAGTTTTCAGATAAAGAATTCTTGAAGGAAAAGTAACAACATGCACTCTTTGACCATATAACATTTGTAAACCAGGGCTAAATTTCAAATGCAGACAGTAGCACCAACCATTGCACCACCGCACTGTTTTTCTGGCTATACATGGAAAAGAAAATCTAGGCTGCCAGACGGAATGAATCATAAAAACCCTTAATATGGTTGGGGGAATCGGTGCATTAGGTAATAGAAGGAAAGATTTAGATAGCTTGGAAAATCTACAGTGAACCACAAGAGACAAAGAGTGTGTAATCTGCATGCACTGCATTGCTACCAAGACAGGTGGGAAGGCTGAAGTTGGAAAAGGGACATAGATGGTGGCTGACAAAAAGTGGTTCAGGAGAAAAAGTGTTATCAGTGTATGAGCTGAGGATGCTAGAAACAGAGCAAAGAAAGAATAGAGCAGTAGTGAAAGTCTGGTACAGGGGGTCTGCTTCCTCCATTAGCTTTATCTGCTTAAGTTTTTAGTGCCATTCTGTGTAAACGTGTTATGAAAATGAATCCTAGGATTGCAAAATGGGTTGGGAGGGTGGCCTAATGGTTAAGGTGTTTGCCTTACAAACACAAGATAAAGGGTTTGAATCTCACAGGGGATAATTGGCTAGGCTTAAAATGCCTCGCAAGGGCAGTTAGCCTAGTACTAACCTATGAACCTATGTACTGTGTTAACTAGATAAATACAATTGAGGACATGCCAAACCACATTCTTGACATAATCACCCTAGAGCAGAGCTACATTCACATATATAAAAAAAAAAAAAATATATATATATATATATATATATATATATATATAAACTGTTATTTCAAGGGTAAAAATCAAGTTTGATGCAACAAACCCAAAAATAATTAAACTTTTCTTCAAGAGGAATTGAATTAACATTTATACTGCTTTGGTGAGCTCTGAAAACTTTTTACAACCCAGTAGGTTTTCACTTCTGCAAAGCTGATTGGCAAACTTTGTTATAGATTCACGACAGAAGCCAAGCATAATGTAAGCAACTGAAGCAAAGAGCCATCTTCTGTACTTTTAAATACATTCCAAAACACTCTTTGAATGCCACACTGAATAACATCATTGAAAGCTTATACCCCACTCTGACCAACCTTACAGGTGATTCAGCAGCAGAGTTCTTTGCTACCTTCTATATACCATCCAAGTAACCCAATAATGATAGGAGCCTTATTTAATCTCGACCCACATGAAAGTTTAATAAATGTAGATAATCAGTCTGTGCTTGTAGTTTCAACACACTTTCTCACCTTTCAGTTATTTTATGCATGTGATCCCTAAGTAGGCCTCAGGGCCGAGCATGGCAGACCTAACATTTATAGCATGCTTGTAGATGTAGGCATTTGAAATCTCACTTTCCACTCTAAGTTATTAGAAAGATGAATGGGCCTAGTAAATAGTAATTTAGAACATATTAATGTCGCTGTACTCAACATCATGAGAGCTAACATAAAATGCCCAGACTTGATGATGATCTGTAATTTGAAGATATTCATATGACTAATTACAGCCACATGGTTTGATATCAATTAAAGCACTCCCTTTGTTCTTGGGTTTAATGTCTATTGTGCCTCCAGACTTACTGGCAGTTATGGGGGGAGTATCAGAATAAAATTACCACTTCATAGCTTGAACACCCTCTGTGCCTGCTGGGCATGGTAGCTGTTCAACAACTGAAACGTCCATTAAACCCAATGCTTTTCCATTGTGGAACTTCAACTGACCATTAATAAACTGTCTGATCTACACTGCCAAAAGCTGACATGGCCAGTGTTTTCTTTATAATGTCATCCCATCTAATTATGTATAGAAACTATGAGATCATCACAGTGTAGCAATCCCTGAAAGTAAATGTTGGGATCCTGCAATGAACTGATAGGTTGATAAACTACCTTCATAAAGGTTCAATGTACTGAATGCACAACTAAACACATAGCTAATATCCTAGTTGACAAATGTATTGCAAATTTTATTCTACCTACTGTTATAGCTATTCTGCAGATTTCACAATCTCTTTAATTACTGTTGAGCTAGTCCTTTTAGCCCTCTCAAAAGCTGATAACAAACTAAGATGTCTTATTATCAGTACCAAGTATATCCTATCTAAACATTTACTTAACTTCTTTAATCTAAACTTCTTCACTGGTTATACTTCTGAAGACTAGAAAATAGCCATTTTAAAACTGTTACACAAGAGTGGCCCAACCATGAACCCTGGTATCTATAGACCCTCCAGTCTCACTAGCCTCAAATGTAAAGTTACAGAACTTAATATCTCTGACATCATCAATCTGGACACTGAAAGTCTCAAACCTGGACCCTAATCTATTTGGGTTTCTGAAAGGAAGGTTCTGCCACTTTAACCTCATTAATTTATTTGAAAAAGTTATCAAAACAGTAAATAGCAGTTATGCAGTACATAACTTATCTGGACCATATCGGGACCTGCCCAGGCCTCTGACACTACTCCCATGCAAGTGTTATTAACAGACTCCTAAATCTGAATAAAAATCCTTACGCTTAGTAGTGGATAGTTAACTGGCTGTCTGACAGAACCCATGTAGTTAGTGTAGCAGATGCCACTTCTGAAAGCAAAACAGGTTACCAGTGATATACCACTGAGTTCAGTGTTGGGCCCTATTCTATTTGGTATCACTCCTATGGTTATCTAATTTTGCAGAGAACTACAAATTGGACATTGTTATTCGATCTTTCACTGACTCACAATTGCTCTTACATAAGTTAGACCATGTTAACAACTGGTGCATGAACAGTGGTCTCAAATTAAGTGTAAAAAAATTGTAGCATAGTACATTTTGGTAAATAAATATTTTCCCATATCATACAGATGACACAGCACTCCAATCAGACATGGTCATAGGGGATCAGATACTCTTGTTGATAATTCCTTATTTTTTGACCAACATGTCACCACTGTAGTTTAGAAAGCCTTCTATCTCAACTCTCACTTTAACATCACAGCAAAAGACAACACCACTATATACCCAACTGAACACGCCAAATTGCTAGCAGTAGAAATAGACAATAAACTAAAATTTGACATTCACATATCCTTGACCATAAAAAAAGTCCACAATAAACTAGGAGCGCTATACAGAAATAAGCAACTTCTCACCAAAGCAGCAAAGATTTCAAGAGCAAATTCCCACCTTATCTCCACCCTACTTTATGTCTGTCCAATATATACCAACCTAAGGCAATGCGATTTAAGCAAGCTAGAGACCTGCTACAATAAAATCGCCAAATTTGCCACAGGGGCATCCTACCATAGTCACCACTGTCTCTCACTTGCTGAACTGGGCTGACCTGAACTCCCTCACCTCCTTCAGTGGTATCAACTCTCACTTGCCCACAAACTAGTAACTCATCCACTAAATGTCCGATCCCTCCAGAATCTACTCCAACCCTATCGCACCACCAGACCACTAAGATCCAGCAACAAAAATCACTTGCAGATCACTAAAGCCAATAACTCTGCTGGTGAAGCACTATTCTCTTGCACCATAGCCAAATTATGGAACTCCCTTCCACCCACAATTACCTCCATACCATCATGCACCCACTTCAAAACTTTACTAAAAGCGCACCTAAAAACATGCTGGCTATGCCCTTGCAACTCACACTCTAATATCACCCTCCCCATCCAACCACTACCTTTCTTTCCACTCCACTAACTACCTTGATTATAGCAAGCTCAGATGCTCATAAGCCAGTACTTATTATACAGCAGGAACTTCTTCTTGTAACATTTGTTAATGTCTGTTATGTACTTCACAGATAAAGATTCTAGTTGTCTACTGATGTACTATGTTCTTCATCTGTAAATATGTTGTAAGTAATTGCTGTGTAAATTGTTAATCGCTATGTAATCCAATGTAACTACTGTCTGTTTATTTTAACTGTGGAGCTTTTCTCCCCGGGCCTCTGCTGAAAATGGACCTACGTCCAGTCGGACACTCCCCTTCAACAAATATAAATAAATAAATAAATCTGGCTCATCTAATTTGCAAAGGCATGTTCTCTAGATCCAAAGAAGTCCTAATTCCAATTTACTCATGTTTCATCAGACCCATTACTGAATATAATGCTCCTTTTGGAACGTATTTGTCTAATGGTATCACTCAACAGACCTCATAGATTTCTAACATAAAAGGATCAGGGTCATCAAAAATCTTAGTTATCACTTCAGACTGGCTGCCATCTCTCTTGTATTCAGTCTCTTATAGACTCCTCCATAGGGATTTGTGTCTAGCCTTTTGAGCCATAAAAGATCCAAACCCATTTTGACCTCCTATTCCTTTGCAGAGCAAATGGTTCCTTAAATACCTGGTTAAAATAATTAATCCTTCATTGACAGATGAATAAAACATGTTGCCTTTATCGATTCATATCTCAGTGTATCTCCCACTCTGGAGCAAACTTTCACTACATGTCAAGCATCCTTGTAACCTTCATGGTAAACCTCAATAATTTTATGGGCAGCCTCAAATTCTCCCTTGGTCCATCTCGGGTTCCGTCCTTCAGGATGCAGAAAACCTTTGAATACAAGTCATTAGCTACAATTTTAATGGTCTACAGACTGATTGCCTAGTACTTAGCAATAGATATATAATAGAGGTCTCAACTAAATTCTTGACCAAAAACCAGTGAACAGCTGATTAAATGTACCACAATACTTAGAACCACACGGCAGTCCAGTAAAGGATAAACCCCAGTCACCCTTATCACGACAAGAAAAAATCCAAATGGCTTTTAATGTACAAGATTAAGCACTTTTGTTTCAACACTTGAAACTTTATCAGAATAATGAATAACATTAATCACACATTTATATAGTCACTACTAGCACACCATTGGTTAATGCTGTTTAAAATACCGATTTTTTTCATTGGATAAATGACTTACTGTACATATTACATTTAAAACCCACTCGCATGTACATTTTCTAAAAATTAAACACACTTAAAACTATATTCATATAATAATATGCTTGTATATGTATAAATAGTTCAGATATCAATAGGATAAAACTTTCATTCTGAGTACAGGTACAATTGAAATATGATTATTCAACCCGGGACTAGCACGTGCATCATGTGGGATCCAGTTTGGAGATTCCCTATATCCTTGTTTATTAGGTCCATGATGATGCGTTCCTTACCTTTGCATAGCAGACTTGTCGGGCTAATTGGGTGATAGTTCCCAGGGTCTGTAGCCTTTCCTCCTTTGTGGAGAGGGATGACTATAGCAGTGCGCCATTCGGTAGAGACAAAGCTTGAGGTGTGGCTGTGATTGAACAGGGCACACAGGTGAGGTGCCAGTTCACTCTGTAGTTCATGTAGAACACAGGCAGGGATATTGTCAGGTCCCATAGAAGCTGTATTCTTGGCCTTGGACAGTGCTGTTTTAACCTGTGCAGCAGTAATACTGGGTGCCTGGCAATCTACTGGTATTCTGACTGGTCCTGGGGGGTGGGGGGGTAAAGTTGGCACTGAATCTGTTGGCCAGATTGGCAATATCTGTTGGCTCAGTATAGGAGATACCATTATGCAGTAACTTAGAGCAAATCTGGGTATTGCCGTGGAGATTTTTTAAATAACTATAGAAGGCCTTGTGGTTGTCTTTAGTATCTGCTGCAGTTCTGTTTTCATAGCTAGCTTTAGAGGATTTGATGAGGGATCTCAACTTTTTTTTTAGACTGATAAGGGAGTTTTTCCAGTCTTGTGACTTCACCTTTTTCTGCATCAGTTTCCTCCTTCTGTTGTAGAGTTTGTTTATGGCAGGGGACCACCAGATTGGCTTCATTTTTTTGGAGGAGAGCGTCTTGGTTCTTTTGGGTATGGCAAGATCCATGCATTTGTGTACATGTTCGTACAGTGCATTGATGTATGATTCGGCGGTCATGCAACTGTTCTCCATTTGCATGGGTGTCGGGAAGTTAGCCACCTCTATTTTTAGGAGCCCAAAGTTAGCTTTGGAGAGGTTTTTCATGGTGGTTACATTTGCGGGGGGTGTGGGGTGGGAGGGATGCAGATTTCCAAGGTAATTAGTTTGTGGTCGGATCTAACCAGGGAGGAGGTGACTAATGGTGTAGAGCAATGATCACCCATGTTAGTAATGAACAGGTCAAGGATGCTGCTACCTCTAGTGGGGGGTAAGAACAAGCTGGTCCATGACATTGGAATTAATGAATTCCAGGAATCGTTGGGCAAGTGTATTGGTGCATGAGTAGTTTTCCCAGTTAATGGAGGGGTAGTTGAAGTTGCCCAGTACGGGAGTGCTAGGTTGGACCCTAATATTCTCCAGGGTGCTTGGGAACCTATAACAGGCTATGTCCTGAATCACTGTCTTACCAAATGTTAGCTGCACCTGAAGTATCTCTGATGCATTATGTTGGGCTACCAGTCTGGAGGTGTGCACATCCTTTATTAATATCCAAAAAAAGGATTGAGACTGTGCTATATAGGAAGGAATGTTGGAGAAATACTCTCCTAGCCTATGATAGCATGCACCCTAGATTTACATTTAACAATATTGCTCAGGGACAATTTTTTCGAACATCCAGGTTATGTACCAATGATGAGACATATAGAGAGAAGTCTGCAGAACTGATGGTGAATTTAAAAGCAAGCGGATATAATCAGAAAATATTACAGCGGGCATTTAATAAAAGTAAAGAAGAGAGGTTGAATAAAGCAAAACCCTGTTTTTTCGGAGCTGTACAATTGCACGACAGGGAGACTGATACAAGCAAGCACCCCCTACGAGTAACTTTGAATTACAGCAACAATGTGGGAGGTATATGTGACATTATTCAACAAAATTGGAAAATCCTGTTAACAGATGATAAGGTGAAGGCATTAATAACTCAGGAACCCACATTTTGTTTTAAACGCAATAAGAACCTAAAGGATTTGTTATGTACAGATCAACAAGGGGTTAGGAAACCTGTCATGGGGCGACAAGGGACATTCCCCTGTAGAAGTTGCAAAGCTTGCCAATATATTAGACATGACAATATATTTATCCATCCACTGTCTGGAAAGAGCTACTCACTGAAACAATATGACGATTGCTTGACCAGTAATATTATATACTTGGCTGACTGTATGCAATGTTGTTCATTTTATGTTGACAAAATGAATTGTAGATTGAAAGACAGGGTTCTCCAACATATGTCAGCTATACGCACAGTAAATATACAAAATGCTCTTTATCAGCATGTAAAGCAGTACCCTGGGCATGTATTTTCTTTTATGGTTTTGCAGATTATTCATCCAACCAGGAAGGGGGAGTGATCTGTGAAATATAACAGAATGTAGTGAATGGTGTTATTCCTATCAAGCCTTTTTTAAAAAAAGAGGAGGGCTTTTTACTGAGTCTTTGATTGGCTGTTATTGTAAGCTAAGCTTTAAATTGGAGGGCGGGTGGGGGCGGGACGGACCGGAAAAATATTTTAAAGAAAAAAGAAACAAAATGGCAGCTTAGGTTAGCCGCAATGTTCCCCCAGGCTTGAATGATGCAATTTCTATTGTTCTCATGTTACATGAAAAAGCAGATAAAATATAGCAAATCATTAGGTATATGTGTTTTTTAAAAAAAATGTGTATATATATATATATATATATATATATATATATTGGATAAATATATATTGGATAACTATATATTGTTTAATATATGATGCAAAAAGCTGCTTGTGCTGATCCTATCCAGGCTTTTTTTAAATAATTAATTGATGTGTGAAGGATTTAAATTACATCTCACAGTTCATTGGTGGAATTTTTAATTGATGTTAGTATTTAAACTGCCTTTTTTTATGCCTTCTTTGCATCATGACCCCAGATAAAGGTGGGGGTATTGTACTATACATGGCAATGGATTATTCCAATGTGATGCAGGACATGCTATTTGATGGTACAACATATGTAGGGGTTTCAAAAAATCAAATAAAAATCGCATATTCACGTATTGATTCATTTTTAGAAGAATATCTTATAAACCAGAGAATAGATGTAGAGGACCATAATTTTTTGTACAATAAAAAAACTATTATTCCTGTATTCTTTGGCATATCCAAGATCCATAAAAATATTGAAACCCCCCTTTTAGACCCATAGTTGCAGCAAGTGGGTCTAAGACACATCTGCTAGCTGTATATGTGGATTTCTGGGTGCAACATGTGGTCGAGAAAACTTAGAGTGATTTATGTAAGGAAGATTTGATTTATGTAACAGTAGATGTGAAAGATTTATTTGCTGTTATTCCTAGAGTAAAAGGGATGGCTTTAATTGAGGTGGCCTTGTTTCGTTTTTCTGATCTTACACATGACCAAATTACACTTATTTGTGAAATCATGAGTCTAGTCCTAGAAAATAATTATATTTATTTTGAGGGTGAGTTCTACCAGCAAATCAACGGTGTAGCAATGTGGGCGGCTTGTGCCCCGTGTATGCAAATTTAGTATTGTCGGGATGGGAGACTAACCATGTATTCCAATGCCCGTTTTGGCACAAAATTAGAATGTACGCCAGATTTCTGGATGATATTTTTATTTTGTGGGATGGACCTAGTACTGAGGTTGAACAATTTGTATATTATCTCAGTAATACAATGGAATTTTTTAAATTTACATATAAGTTTGATGGTTCAGGTATTAATTTTCTAGATATTTATATCTTCCATGACAACAGTGGTTTTAGATCAAGGATTTTTCGAAAGGAAACATTCTGCAATTCTTATTTACATTTTCAAAGCAACCATCCTATAATTCAAAAAAGAAGTATTGTGAAGGGACACGATATCAGGGTAGCACGTATGACATCACATTATGATGATGATGTAAAAAATGAACTAGATAAAATTTGTATTATTTTCCAGGAGAGGGGATACCCCAAAGAATTTGTTACGGAAGTAATAGACAAAATATATGAACAATGGGGTACTATTTACAAACCATTGCTGGGAGTGGGTTTAGTCCCATCTAATACTGAAAGTAATATTGATACCAACAAGGTTCTATATGAGAAAGCATGTGTGTTACAATATAACCATCTGACTAAAAAAATCAAGAATGCCTTGAGTGCCAACTGGAACATATTTAGGGTAAATAAAGATGTTTACGACAAGGTGGGTAAAGAACCAAAATTTGTATATAGTACAGGAACAAATTTCAAGAAGCTCCTGGAGCATAGGATAGATAGTTCTAGCACAATAGATGTCAGTACAAGGCCTTGTGGAGCTTGAAGTCAATGCTCCTTTATTTTTAAGGAAAAATTCATTACCCTAAACAACAGAATGCATAGCAGAGTTTATTTTAAAAAGGGTAATTGTAAGACTAGTAAAGTGGTCTGCTTAAGATTTGAATTACATCTCACAGTTCATTGGTGGAATTTTAATTGATGTTAGTATTTAAACTGCTTTTTTTATGCCTTCTTTGTTATTCTGAAGAAGTATTTCTTTATTGAGATGAAAGCACTCAATAACTGTTTTAATAAAAGACTTTTGTGGATATTAGTAGCTGCGGTGGTGATTACTCGGACTACATTTCTTTTATGTGCAATTGTTGAAATCAATAATTTTCTGCTTGTACTGTGGTATCATTCTGGGTGATGGTAGGATGCTGCTCAGGGCTAGGGTCATACCCGCCTGGGCTACATAATCCGAGAAATCCTTCATGTCTCTTTTCATGTAGTCCAGGGAGGTACGTCTCAGGTCATTCACACCCACATGTACAATGACAGAGTCATATTTGTACCTGTTCTTGAAGGATCCTGGCACCTGACAGGCAACTGACTGTTACTTTCTCCTTATTCAACCTAGTGAGTAAGACCTCAGTCTGCCTCACTATCGAGTCACCTATGACTAGTGTGCTGGGCATGCTGTTTTGCCTTATGGGCTTTGGTTGAGTGGCACACTGTTTAGGAAAGTTATGTGTCTTGTGATTAGTGTTGTGTTGTGGTGGTCAAGTGCATTTCTGCCTTGAAGGTGTCTACTGTTTGGGTAGATTTTTATTGAGAGCCTCCACAAAGGTGGGTGTGTGGTTTGTGTTTTTATATGAAGGCAGTGCTCTTGTGTGTTCTGGAGGACTATATGTTCCATGTGGTGTGGTGCAAGTGTTGACCTTCTCCTCTTGACCAGCTATTCTGGTCTTGGCTGGAGAGTGCGTGGCTTCCAATTTGGATATATAAGTGCATCTCTCTCAAGTCTGAGTGTTGGGAGGCAAGAGCGGAGGGTTGTCGGTGTACATGAGGCAGTTGCTACATTGCCTCAGGATGCCCAAGTTCACCAGGTTAATAGGAGAAAGCACAGGAAACTGACCTTTAGACATGCTTGGAGGGGTGGGCATTAATAATAAGTACTGGAGCTGTTTCCTTGTAGAACGTTTATTGCTGGTAGCACTTTTGTGTCCTACAATAATTGCTACAAGGAGTCTGATATGATAAAGTGCTAGACTAATAAGCTAGTAAAAGTGCAGGAGAGGAGAGAACTAGCAGGTCTAAGGGAAAAATTGAAGAGCAGACTTTGGTATCTCTCAGAAGCTTACAAACAGTCCTGGATTCTGCAATCTGCATCTGCACTAGACTAGTTACAGGAAAGGCGGGAAACAAGTGCAAACGTGAGCTTTTAAATCAAAACGTTGAAAGAGATGGAAAAACTGCCCAAACTGCCAATAAACTACAACTTCTTGGCCAGAAACCACTCCTCTTGTAGTAGATGGGCTATCTAGTGCTTACCACTCCCACTGAAAAGCTAGAAGGCTTCGCTCCAACACAGAAAGTCTGGGGGGGGAGGTCAGATGCTTACATACAGTCCTAGATACAGCAAATCTGTATCTGGATTTGACTAGTTACAAGAAAGGTGGGAAAAGGGCAAATGCGGCTTTTAGACAGGAAAGTGGAAAGAGATGGAAAAAACTGCCCAAACGGACAATAATCTACAATTTCTGGGCCAGAAACAACTCCTCTTTTAGTAGATAGGCTACCTAGTGCTTACCACTCCCACAATGACAAGCTAGAAGGCTTCCCTTCTACATAGAATGGCTTGGGGAGGGTTTAGAAGCATACAGACACTCCTCGTACTGCAAACCTGTATCTGGACTAGACTAGTTGTAGGAAAGGTGGGAAACATGTGCAAATGTAGGCTTTTAAACCAGAAAGTTGAAAGAAATGGAAAAAACTGCCCAAACAACCAATAAACTAAAATTTCTGGGCCAGAAACTACTCCTCTTGTGGTAGACAGGCTACCTAGTGCTTACCACTACCACTGATAAGCTAGAAGACTTCACTCAACACAGAAAGGCTTGGGGGGCTCAGAAGCTTACAGTCTTGGATGCAGCAAAACTGTACCTGGACTAGACTAGCTACAGGAAAGGTGGGAGACAAGTGCAAATGTGGGCTTTTAGACCAGAAAGTTGAAAGAGATGGAAAAACTACCCAAACAGCCAATAAACTACACTTTCTGGGCTAGAAACCACTCTGGACATGAAAAGCAAAAAGCTAAATTTCCTCTCACAGCACTTTGTGCTATTGTATCCTTTTTGACATCCATGCACTATCCTTTTATATGCCCACTTATGAGGATTTTCCTTCACAAAATTCCAAAGTCAGGAGGTGAATCCTGCATTGTACCCATCTGTGTGGTGTACATGCATCTGCAGTACATCAGGAGCTTACCTGGAACTTCTAACTTATAAACGTTCTATAAGCACATTCTCAGAGTCGCCTTGATTAAGCAGCTTGTCTACCCAGGGTTGTGCTGCAGTTGTTATACATGGCATGGCATCTACTGCAGTCAGCACTAAGCACTTCTAGAAGTAAGAGATAGTCCATTATAATACATAGTTAGTTATACTTATCACTTATTTATTGTACTTTTAAAAGCAGAAAGGTCTCAGTAGACCATGCAACTTTCACAAAGGAGACCTAAGATCAAGAAATTTGCAATCAAATAATCCAATAATAGAATATAATATTAGTAATAAGAGCACTAAAAGAGTAAAATTTAGCAGATCTGTTTTGTTGTATAGTATGTATATGAGACATATAAAACTATCTGACTAAAGGGTCCCTATTAGAAGCTCGAAGGTGTACTTACCTGAATACGTAAACACCTACACGTCTTCATCGAACTGCAAAAACATCAATCGTCCTGAAGCACGAAATCCGAAACATTGAATTGTCATGGTTTGCCCTTCTGCGGTATAGCTCCATAAGGTAAGCATGTGATAGTTATGGACCTTAGGGTTAGGGTGCGGGTTAAGGTAAGTGCATACATAGTGGTATATGCAAGATTTAGTGTAGGGTTAGAAGTAGGGTTTTGTTTAGGGTTAGAAGCAGGGTTTTGGTTAGTGTATGTATGTGGTTTATTTAGTTTGGGTAGGTAGTATGTAGCAGGCGGTGGGGTGGGACAGCTATGATGGTTCGAGTTTTTGAATTTCGCAGTTTAGGGCATTCGGTGTATTCACTATTCACGGAATATGTGTCAGTGTTTATGTATTCGGTGACTAGAGCTTTTGCGTTTTCAATATAGACCCCTGACTGTTATACATAAGAACCTACAATGTGGACATGGTCTACAAGGGAATTTGCAGGATAGTTATTCTACAGTACATACTGCAGCTAAGATATTCACATCAGTAACTGTAAAATGTGTAATTTAGAATGATTGACAGGAAGCAAATCAGTCTGCCATCTGTTGGTCCACACATGAAATGCATGTGTCTGGATTTGGGATATAGATCATATATGAAATGGCAGTGTGGCCAGTCATCTGATTACACTCCACAACCAGCACTGATTCATAATATATGAGGAGGTTCTGGAATGTGTACTGGTCTTGCTGGCAGTAGAGGAACTGCAGTGAATGGTAAATTGACAAGTCTTTGGCCCACCTGCCCAAGAACTTGTCATTAATGAATTTTTAGTGTTGTTTTACGTCTAAGTTTTTTCTTCTTGGAGTTTTAAAAGTTCTTGGCTAGGGTCAGTTAGAAACTTTTCCATTTACTGATGGAAAAGGTATCCAATCTAGCTAATTAGTGGGAGGAGCTGAGGAATTCTACTACTGGTTTAGCTGCAAGTATTTATCTTTAAACACTTTAAGTATTCATATTTAAACCATGCTCTACCCCCTCCGGTCCTGTCCTGGCTCTGCTTGTGGTTTGCCTTCAGTATATTTACCTAACCTGAAGACTCCCATCATTTCTACGTCATACCAGGCTCCAGACAGAGAAGAGAACCACCAAACAGAGATCCTCCACTGCTCTCTTTACTATCTCGGCCTGTGCTAGAACCGCCCAGAAAAATTTTGCCTTCAGTATATTTACCTAACCTGAAGAATCCCATCATTTCTACATCATACCAGGCTCCAGACAGAGAAAAGAACCTCCAAACAGAGATCCTCCACTGCTCTCTTTACTGTCTCGGTCTGTGCTAGAACTGCCCAGAAAAATTTTGCCTTCAGTATATTTACCTAACCTGAAGACTCCCATCATTTCTACATCATACCAGGCTCCAGACAGAGAAAAAAACTTCCAAACAGAGATTTTTCACTGCTCTCTTTACTATCTCGGCCTGTGCTAGAACTGCCCAGAAAAATGTATGTTATCTAATGGGAATGTTATTGCTACCTATTACTATTGTGTATAACCCTGCGTATGATGCCTAGCAGCCTACCATAGATTTCAAATACCCCCTATTTTTTCAACCTTCCCAGCTACCCTAGGTGCTCCTGTTATTTACTGTCTGTCCACTAGGTGGCAGCATATACCCATTCCACACTATTCACTTTATCTCCCATGCTAAGCAGGTACTGAATCACTTCTAAGGGATCCACTAATACCCTACCCCAGCCTTCAACCTCTGTGACCCTCCTTGCTCTTACCTATCACCACTTATAGTAAACTGGTGCTTCATTCTCCATACCTTTCTTACCTCTTGCTGCATTCTCCACACCTTTTCTACCTCTTAACTTACCTATCTAACCACTGATTGTTTCTAGCAGTCTTGCCTTCTTTCTTATCCTGGACTCTACCCGCTCCGTTCACCCTGTGGGCTCACTCCACTCCCCTACCCTGCCCCCATTTCCCAACTGCCCCCAGCACCTCTACACTTATAGAGCTATAACCACACTCATCCTCTCTATCAACCAATCACATCATCCCACCCAAATTACTAACCACACCCCTAATTACAGACTCTAACCAAACTCAAACACTGCAACCTACCCCAGTAACTAACTACCTCTCACATACCTCACTCCAATCTACCACCATGCCTATCCTATCTCCCTCCACCTTAACCCATGTAGCATTTCTTCTTACTTTGTCTCATCTAAACTATCTTACCACTCCATCTAACATTAGTCACACCCCCTTCCATATAACTAACACATTCCTCAAACCTCACACACCTGCCTCATTCTCCATCTCCCCATCTCTGTTTAACAATAACAACACTCCACTATTCCCCTACAAACTCAAACCCATCTCCAACAAAATTACACCCCTCCTCATCAACATTACTCCAATAAAACTAGTAACCCACAAACAAGAAACGAAAATACGCAAACACCTTTTATTACATAGTCGTCACTTGATCACCATGTTTCTGTCTGGTGATATCCACCCAAACCCAGGCCCCACTTATCCACAGAATACAACTTCCCCTTCAGATTTCCCCCACATAACCAGAAAGTCCCTCCACTTCACAGCTCTAAATGCCCAAAGCATATGCAATAAAATCCCCAACCTCCATGCCTGGCTCCTTCACAATCAACCAGATATACTGTCCATCTCTGAAACCTGGTTGAAACCCCACATAAATGACACCGAACTAATTCCACCCAACTACTGCATTATTCAAAATGATAGAACAAACAAGAAAGGTGGGGGAGTAGCACTGCTCTACTCTTCCTCCCTCTCAGTTACTCCCTTCACCAAACCCATTCCACAATTTAATAATGCAGAACTAATTTCAACCCTACCTGAGATAAACAAACAGAACTTCATCTGTATTGTGTCTTTCTATATCCCTCCAGGTGATATCACAACACTAGAACACATTCTCTCTTGGTTTTCTACCAATGTAACTAACAAAACCATCATCCTGTGTGATGTGAATATCAACTGGGACGCTATTCATTCCCCCACAAACCCCCTAAATATAAACCTCTACAATTTCTCCCAGCTCATCAACACCACAACTAGACCTTCCAAGGACTTCTCCACTGGAAGTACCCTTGACTGGATTCTAGTATCCCATCCTCACTACATCTCTGACAGTGGTACTCTTCCCGACCCACTCAGAGACCACTTCCCTACCTTTTGCCCACTGTCTTTATTCCCCCTTAATACTATCCCATACCTATATCTCTACCCGGTCATTAGCAAACTTCAACCCTAAAATATTTTCAAACCTGCTCAAACAAACAGATTGGAATCCACTAAGGACTCTACCTCTAGATAGTGCTGTTACCTATTTCAACACAACTTTTCTACACTTGCTAAACACCCTGACCCCCCTGAGAACAAAACAAATTAAAAGTAAATTTGTACCATGGTTAACTAAAGACACCTTAAGCATAATGACTCTCCGAGACAAAGCTTGGAAACATTACCAGAAACACAAAACAATAACCACCCTTAATGAATACAAACTACTGATTAACAAAGTAAAAAAAAACATATTTCTTCTGACCCCGAATCTTATTTTTTCCACACTACAAACTAATCACAGCACACACCCTAAAAAATTCTGGCAGAGAATCTCCTCTCTGCTTGCTCCTGGAAAAAAAGAAAACCCCTGCACTGACCCAAATGCCACTGACATAGACCTTGCTATCCAATTCAACTCTTTCTTCATTGATTTCATTGCAAAACTAACAACCTCCTTCACCAACCATCCTACTTCTACACACCTACAGTCACCTACTCCTTCCTTCTCTAGTACCTCTTCTCACTCAACTACCCCCTCCTCCACATCCCCTCCCTTCTCCATACAGCCCATCCCAATTTCTACTATTAAAAAACTCCTACAAAAGCTGAAACCAGGTTCAAATGTCCCAGACCAAATTCCCTCTTACTACTTAAAAATATCCGCAGAGGCCATAGCCTTTCCCATCTGTATCCTAATAAACAGGTCAATTACAGAAGGTCTCGTACCTCAACCCTGGAAAAAGGCCTTCATTATTCCACTTCACAAAGGTGGGAGCAATAATAATATCCAAACGTTTTGCCCAATTGCCATCCTATCCCCCATTTCCAAACTGCTAGAAAAATGCATCCACCTACAACTATTACCCTATCTCATAAACAACCAACTCCTAACCACCACACAACATGGTTTCAGGCCCGGCCATAGCACCACCACTGCTCTCCTTACCTTCCTCGAAACTATCAACAAAGCCTGCGACTCCGGCCTTATTGTGTCCACCCTCTTATTAGACCTATCTAAAACATTCAACACCATCTCTCACAACCTTCTCTTCACCAAACTCTCTGACCTGAACCTATCCCCCACCACTATCAAATGGATTACCAGTTTCCTATCTGATAGACAACAAGCAGTCAAATGGAAAAAAGCTACCTCCCAATTCCTCAATACTCCCACAGAAGTACCCCAGGGTTCTATTCTTGGGCCCTGCTATTTAACATTTTCATAAACAACTTCTACTGTACCATCCCTGAAACTCACCTCATCCAATATGCCGATGACTCCACCATAATCTGTTCTGCAACCTCCATCCCCATTCTAACAAAACTAACCCAAAATGCCTTCTCCTTAACTGAACAATGGATGCTAGACACCCACCTAGCACTCAATGCCACAAAAACTAAACTAATGTTATTCACCCCTTCAAAAACCACCATCCTAGACAAAAAGACCTTCATCATCAGCAGTCAGAATAATACACCCCTTGAAGTAGTATCTAATACAAAACTGCTAGGTGTCCTAATCGATGACCAACTCAAGTTCGACAGTCACTTACAAGCAAACATCAAGAAAACACACAAGAAACTTGGCATGCTCTGTCGCCACAATTGGTACATCTCCCCACCACCAAACTAACACTCGCTACAACATACCTTATCCCATCCCTCGTTTATGGAGCCCCACTCCTCACCAACCTACAATCCTCCTTAAAAGCTAAACTATCCTCCTGTTACTATAAAATTTCAAATTTCGCAAACTCAATTGGCTAGAACTACCTAACTACCTCACATATATTCAACTCACTCAAGCCCATAAACTCATCTTTAACCTGTCTCTGGCCACCACCTTTAAGATGCACCAGCCCAATAGATCCCTAAGATCTAATTCCCAAAATCTCATTGAGCTATACAAACCCACCCGTCCCCCAAGGAAAAATCTTCTGTCCTTCTCCCTAGCTCACCTGTGGAATTCTCTTCCTCCACTAATCCGCACAACTAGCAACCTATCTGCCTTCAAAACCTTACTCCACTCCCATCTAACTTCCAAATGGGAATGCTCCTGTACCCATCCTGCATGAAGTTCCCAACTCAAGCTACTCCCCTACATTCAGCAGACCTCCAAACAGCCTACTATTATTACTTAACTCTGATAAGCAACTATTGTACTCATACACTTGTATATAAATATAATTGCATATCACTGGAATAAGCACCTGTTGCAATCAACAGATTTTGTACCTAAATTTAATTGTTTAATCATTTTATTTTCTTCTTAATAAATGCATGCTTTTGCATTTCTCCCATTTTGGGTATTACTACATTATCTAGTGTTATAATTGCTTTGTAATTAACTTCTATTTGTTTTGTTTCACTTACTAGAGCTTTTCTCCCCAGGATTCCATTGAAAATGGGCTCCTAGTGGCCCAATGGACCATCCTGGCAACAAACTGCAAATAAATAAATTTATTCGCATTATTGTTTTGCTGAAGTGTTGTGTGACTCTGCTGTTTTTCAACTGCATTTGTTTTTTTTTTCTCACCCAACTGCCCCATCCCAATTGTGCTTTTTAACTTGGTGGCTTTTCAGACAACTGCCCCTACTACAAATTTGACTTTGTATGCTCCTCTCATTATCATCTCATTTGCTTGCTCAACTGGATACTGAACGATCAGCTGGGAAGGCACTTACCTTAGACTTTTACAGCTTAAAGCTTGGGTAATCATCTGTTTTATATCATCCCACTCACTTAGTACACACTACAAATTTCAGAGTATTAAACCTTGTTTTCCATTTTACTTTTAAAATCTATAACATCTAGTACCAGTCACTGGTGAGCCCAGAAACTGCTTCACAAGAATCAGCTTGGGATTTTTGCTTTCTGCTTTGCTCCTGGCGAGCACAAGAACATTATTTTCCTATTATACAATGACTGGCTATTAACATTCAAAAACGAGCACGTTGATTGGTCAGCCCAACTGGTGTGACTGTTGTAAATTGAGCATACATGAATAGAAAAAAGCCTGGTTGTAACTTTTTATCTTTTCTTGACTGCAAAAAAAAAATAATAAAAAATTGAAACCCAAACAGTCTAGAGATCCGAGAGAGAGGGGATAGAGAAAATACTAGAAAAATCAGGTATTTTCTCCATCCCATCTCTCTCGAACCTCACAAGTGTCCTAATTTCATACTTTGTATAAAAGAAAAGAGCTTCCTTTCTCTGGTGCTTCCATTTCAAAGCACTGATGAACTGTCTAAGCGTGGGAATGTAAACCCCATACACATGCACAGTACATCAAGAAAGCCCCAGGATACAAAAAGAAAGAAGGACAACATGGTGCCATTATACAAGGATATTATTTAAGAAAAGTAAGTCATTTCTTTTTCTTAAACATTTTCATTGTTTAATAGCAATAACCCTTGGCTAGGTGTGGGTACTGCTGATGATTTACCCATGGTTGGCTTTGTTTGTTCACCTGGGTTTTGCCCTCATGACCAAACCACACCAACCATGGGTAAATCCAGCAATACCCAAACCCAGCCATGGGGTTGTTGCTATAGTATTCCTAGAGAGATAACCAATCACTGGAAAGCCTGATAATTGCTTCTCAGACACTAGCTTGAGATTAATGCTACTGCTTTGCTCCTGGTAAGAGAATGTAGAGGTTCTTTGGTTTCTAGTGCTCTCTGATAGGGCAGTGTGTATGTATCGGATTTCACTGAGTTGTCTGGTTGCTGATTTGGTGAAAACCTCTTCAGGGCCTTTGTAAAGCTTGGCTTTCTGACGTGTCCAACTGTAGGTCCTGTCTAGGGTATCTATAAAGAAAACACAATAGCAAGTGTACTGAACCTATACGCATGCAAGTTAATGCTACTTCTCAGAAAGCAGTTTGGGATTAGCACTACTTTTTTGTTTCTGGTGAGAGAAGAAGTAAAGTGCACTTTAAATCATTTAGAATACTGTTGTTTTTGTCACTGGATTTAAACTGTTGGATTTTGCATTTCTGCCTGCCTCTTTTTAAGTGTTTGCTGCTTGAGTTAGTGTAAGTTGATTTTGCACTTTCAGACTGGACTAGTATTCAAGTTGATTATTTACTGCACTTCAAGTCTCTTTCAATGATTTCAAGTCAGTAGGGTTAGGTTTGGACTCTAGTAGAAGTGGAACGTAGCCTGGTCTCATTCTGTGATGAAAATAACTGAGGAAACATTAGAGATTGCTTGTTGTCATTGGCCAGAGGGTTATTCTTTTTGTTTACTAGTTTTCTGATCCTGTATAAAAGTGTCATGTTTGTGGAAGGCATACCATCTGGCATTGTTAGTTAATAGTGCCCTGTATTGACACAGGCTGTTAGAAATGAAGTTTTCCTATAAATCTACCTTTGATATTTCCTCATTAATTAGCAGGACAAAGATGAACTAGTTTGTACATTGAGGAGCATCTCCTCATGAATTTAGTATTTGTCTTAATTTTAACCAAAGCTAGCCAGCTCTATACCTCTGGTATGCCATCCCCTTCTAGATCATGTATTGAGGCTCTGTGACCATGGATATGCATTTTCTTGCTATATCTTCAGCCGGTCTGGGGGATATGGGCATCCTGAGATAAAGTAGCAGTTGCCTCATGTTTACTGACAACCACCTAGTTCTTAACTAAACTGATATGGTATGAAAGGGATGTAATTACACAATGTCACTGGAGGCAAGGTCCTCACATATAAACACTTATAATAGCAAGCAGGTTGGTAGAAACATATACATTACACCTACCACTCATTATGGACCAGACACACAGACCCACATATACTGAGACTCTTATGTAATCTTCCTAAATTCCAAAGACCTCCCAGATGTTGTACTTACAATATCCTCAGCAACCACAAAAGCACTCTACCAAAAAGCACCCACCACGACACATAACAGCCATATCTCACAAAAACTCAGCTTCTAAGCCCATAAAGCAAACAACCACACAATCCAATGTTCTGGCCATAGGAGAGACCATCCTGAGACATGCAGATTTCCCACTCACCAGGCTGTGTAAAGAGTGAGTTATGGTCAGATGCCTATCAGGGGCCAGGATCCTCCAGATCACTCATGCAACATGTACCAGTATGACTCAGTCATGGACCATGTGGGTGTAAATGACCTGAGATGTACCACCTTGTATGCATGATGGAGCTCTTGGACTTTGTGTCCCAGGCTACTATGACCCTAGCAGTGAGCAGTGTACTACCTTCTTCAAGGACAATGCCACAGTATGAACAGAAGATAAGAGACTTTAACAATTGTTTTACCTTTTAGTGTCAAAAGTGGGTACAATATAGTTGAAATACCACTTTGCCTTACCAGGGATGGTCTGCATCTGACCATCTAGGCTTCTGACTATAGGCTAAAACTTTATCCACTTCCATTGTGAATATTGGATAAAACCTTGCCCACCTCTGTAGTGTAATCTTAGTCAAAAAAACCTGAAAGGAGTTACTGATCAGTGCCAGACATCTATTCAAGAAGGTCAACTCCCTGCAAGATCCCTTCACCCTGGAGAATGTAAACATCTCTCCACTTACCAAGACTTGGTTTAGAGGAAAATCTGCAAGCATCTGAAGTGAAACAAGTAAGTAATGAAACAATGACAAGTTGGGAATGGTTCACAGAAGGACTCCAAAATGAAACATACACTGTTGGTTTACTCAAAACACAGGATTTATTTAGCACTTTCATCTTCATTTAAGTCTTCATTAGCATCCTTCTGTGAACCATTTCCGAAGTGTCATTATTTTATTAGAACTTGGTTTAAAGCCACAGAGGTCACTCTGGCAGTGAAGGGCTATATTGACTTCTACACATTTAGATCAGCTGCTGCACAGGAGGGGACTAACAGTTGAGGTGCCTCAATTTAGAAACAAAGATTGGTAAAATAGTGTGACACACTTGGGATTCTCCATGTTCAAATTGCCATAGGCAAAGTCCAATACCATATCCTCACAAGCTATAGTACCCATTCTATGACCCAGGAAACCCATAGCACAAACTTAAATGTACTGGAGACCCTCCTTATTCAAGTCAACACCATATTCATGGGTGTCTTTAACTACCCAACTATAAACTGGGAATCATACACAACCTCAAATGCAGACCCAGAGTTCCATGGAATTTGTAAACACGACACTCTGAGCCAGCTAGTCTTCATGGCCATCAGAGATACTAAAATCCTTAACCTGGTCCTCAAAAAACATTTGAGAACTTTGCACCTCCCCCAGTATAGTGCACTTCACACTGTATCTATCATAATTTGGTGTTGTCAAGGGCAGGTCATGCCTGCTCACCCTGGTGTATTTCTTCATTAAGGTATTAAAGCAATGAACAAGGGCAAAATGGTGCATACTGCCTTTCTTGACCTGGGAAAGCATTCTGCACAATAATGCAAATGATCATTGTAGACAAACTCATGAAATTAGTTAATATGCACCTATGCCACTTGTTGGATAGCCTGGTGGTTCACAGATTGAACCCAAGAAATTACAACAGTGGAGTCTACCTCCACAAGGAGGCCAGTCACTAGCAGAATCTCAAGGCTCTGTGCTGAGGCCAATCTTAATAGGTCTTAAGTCAACATCAAGGATCTCTGTCTGACCAAGTTTGCAGATGAATGCAAAGTTGGTTTAGTCATAGACTCTTCTAAAGACACAAATACCATCCAAGATGGCCTGACACAGACTAATAAGTGATACCATATTTTTTGATAATACAACCATAAGAATAAACTCAGTGGTCTAGGATTTGGGAATGCATTTACACAGTAAGCTGGCTTTTGATCATCATATGTCTACAATAGTAAGGAAATGATTTTGGATTGTGCAACTTATAAGCAAGGATATGGCATCTAGTTTCAAGGATGTCATTATTCTGCTGCACATAGCCCTAATCAGACCAGTCATTGAGTACAAGCATATGCAACAACTGCAGCATCCACAGAGGCTCCCACAAAAAGAATACAGGGTGTAAATACCATGTCTTAGCTGGACATCTTCAAAGCCCTATCTCTGTACTTTGTTATTACAGACTGCTGAGGAGTGATCTATGACTGGCCTACAAAGCATCCTTTGATCCCACTCAAATGTACCTGTTGCACAGCCACAAAGCAAATAACATCAGCATTACCCAATCTAGTGTCCTAAACCTCATCGGCAACATAGATAAGTCATGTTGGAGGGACAGGTATTTCTCTATGAGACTACCACTTCTCTGGAAAAGGCTTCTCACCTATGTTAAAGAGAGTTCTTCCCTAATCCACTTCAAGTGTAACTCACATCAGTGGACAGGGAATCAGACGTTTACCCCTGGTCTGGCACCTATGACCAAAGTAGACAGAGGCAACTTCTAAATGTTTGACCACCCATGCCAGAGCCTGTATATACCCTTTAAAATACCCTTAGAGTGTCAAAACTTGTCAGATTCATTAATAGGCTTAAAACTTGTGTAGTGTAGTGTAGTGTAATGTACAGATTCGAACACAGTTTTATTAAACAAGACACATAGGTTAAGCGCTTTCGTCAAATGACTTCATCAGAACACTCCACATATAAATCCACACCTTTAAATACAAAATCTTGTAATTAATTGGTTCATTGACAATAAATATTTAAAGGGAATGTAAAATGAAAAAACATCATTCTAAAAAAGCTTTCCTATTTAAAACTCCATATATAAAACAGTTGTTTGCTACTTTATACAAAAATATTTACAAATATTAATAACCAGTTTAGTGGAAATAAATATAACAAGAAAAACAAAATGAATAACCAAACACTCAGGGAGATATGTGTTTTCATAGTACATATGCTCTGTGTTTTAGCTCAGGTTTGATACTTATGTGGTCATTGAGACCAGGAGGGACCGTGGCATTTAGTTCCATTTGCCACCTCACCTCAGCTCTTAACAGCTGGTTGTTCCAATCACCACCCCTTATATCTTTCCCTACTACTTCTAAAATACCAAACAAAAAGCCATGGTCAGGAAATAATTCCAGGTGTTTGGATAATGCATTATTCTCATCATGTTTAGAAATGCTGTACAAATGTTCGTAAATTCTTTTACGGAATTTCCTTTCTGTTTTTCCTACATAATAATTATAGCATTTTTGGCACCAAGCTAAATAAACCACCCCAGGGGTGTTACAGGTCCCCCCACAAAATTGAACCCTGATCTTATATGGTCCTAACACTACCACAGGATGCGGAATGATGTATTTACAATAACCACAATTACCACAACGCCTAGTCCCTTTACCATCCTTTTTCCAAACACTGCAGTTGCTTTGAAATAAGCTTTTTAAATTTCTATTCACTTTATACGTAAAGGTAGGTTGGTTACCCAAGGTAGACAAAACTTCTTGATTACTTTTAAAAATGTTCCAGTTGTTACTGATTATATTCCTAACATGGGATGATGTTTCACCCATTGTCAAGACCATGGATTTTGAATGGTCTATGACATTACCATTTGCTGAAACCTGACAATTTCCAACATCTCCAAGTAGAGGTTTATATCTCAAACCCCATTCACTTATAACTTGTTTTTTGATGTCTGTAACAAATTTGATGGGGTAACCCCTTGCTATAAACATTTCACTCAATTTGTCAGTTTCCATAATTATTAGTTATTAATATTTGTAAATATTTTTGTATAAAGTAGCAAACAACTGTTTTATATATGGAGTTTTAAATAGGAAAGCTTTTTTAGAATGATGTTTTTTCATTTTACATTCCCTTTAAATATTTATTGTCAATGAACCAATTAATTACAAGATTTTGTATTTAAAGGTGTGGATTTATATGTGGAGTGTTCTGATGAAGTCATTTGACGAAAGCGCTTAACCTACGTGTCTTGTTTAATAAAACTATGTTCGAGTTTGATACGTGGCTTTTATTTCGTGTTTGAGGCTGAGGGATATTGGCTGGCTGCTTGTTCTGGTATTATTGGTGTATCTTTGGCACTTCGTGGTTTTGGATAGTGTAATGTACAACCTGAGGTCATTAGCCTAGTAATCACCTATGAACCTTAGATTTCAATAGATACATAACTGCTGCAGCTGTTTGTACTCATTTTATTTTCTTAAACATGTCAGATTGAAGTGTATGCTTATTAAACGATGGCTTACAGATTATTATAGTGATGTGTTAAGTCTCAAAATGCTGCCGTTAATTCTCTTTCGAGATCGATGGGTGAGGAGAACGTGTGTTCATTACTTTCATGTTGTAAGAATGATTGCTCTTTTTCTTAGCTGGAGAGACCTCATAATGAACATATATTTGATAACTGGGAAGAGGCTAGCCTGATGGATCATGTTTATCTATCAGCCAGATCAAAGGCATTACATGCATGTATATAGTAGTTTAATAAAACTGAAACTAGACCGGTTTCAGCAGCAAGGCTTTCATCAGTAGTATAGTCAGCAAAAAGCACTTAGTCATCATCTTATATAATGTTCTTTAAGGCATCTATATGACATCACTTCCTGGTAAGTCAAAAATGCAAACAAGGCAAAAGTAATTGAAAAATACAATCAAGGCAAAAGTAATTGAAAAATACATAGTTCAATAAACAAAAAAGTTTGCCTGAGTTGCATGCATATCTCCAGATTATAATGAAAAAATCCAAAGAGACACAGTATACTGGTATATCAATGATAATAAACAAACTTAATAAGAAACATACAATAAAGGGTAAATGCCCAAAAATAAACCCGAAACAAAAGTCAGGTTATAAGAATTCTGGTGTTGAATACCAGCCACAGTATCCTAAAATGAGCTGAAAACAGTGGACTTACATAAATTAATACATATATATATATATATATATATATATATATATATATATATATATATACACACATGCTTGCATACATACATTTACTTGATGCAGTGAATATTTTAAGGAATTGAAGACTAACAGTGATTTAGCTTTCTGCTGACAGAAAAGTATATTACCTGTTCTGTGATGGAGTAGTACTTCTGACAGCTTGCCAAAACATGCATTTGCTGCAACGATTGCTGCGTTTAGGGTTTAGTATTTTCTCTGGAATGCAGTGACCTCAGTGTCAATTATAGAAAGTGATGCAGAGAAGTGAAGCACCATGCACTGGGAGCATGGGCATCCTGTTCCCCACAATAAAAAAAAAACTAACCCAAAAAGCAAGTCAGTGGCTTTGCTTTTGATCAGCTCACTTTTCATGGAGCTGGCTTTCAGTGAACTGCTATAGATCCAGCAGAGAGCCTTTACTAGCAATATTTGAATCATACCTCTGCATGTGTTGTTAGTTGTGCCATGGAATGCACTCAGTACCTTATGGTCTCTTAGCAGGACACTTGCATAATGCACTTCAAAAGTTCTAGTGGAAACACACAGTACAGTGTATAACAAAAGTGCTCATAAGCATCGATTGTACCCAGTCCTTTAATACTGCCTATGCTTTATCACACATATAGCAGATGGTTAAGGTACAAAATTTGGTGCATCATATTCAGTCTTCCTCCTGGACTTGATGAGGGTATCCAGCTATGTGGCACAGTAAGTAGTGTACAGATCATTGTCATGCTATGGTCTCTCTGGACATTGTGACAGTCATAAATGCTAAAATGGTATGCTAGTATATATATTCTTCAGCCAAGGAAGTGTCAGGTTATGATAATTATCTCATCTGTATGCTTACAATTCTGTTGTTGTTCTGCTTTAGAATTCAATCTCAAATTTAGAGACCTACCGAAGTTGGACTAGGATGCAGGCAATGTAAAATGTAAAATAATTGTTTGGAGTCTGAAAACGTCTAGATAACAGGGTCTGTTCAATGAAGACCCCTAGCACTTTGTGTGACTGTACTAACTGCGGTAGCCTGTAAAAAATACTAAATATCTTTCCTAGTCCAGCAGTTTTCACCCGTTATATAACATATTCCATCTCTAAGATGCCATTACTACTCCTGCTGAAACATTCCTGGTTTTGGGAAGTTAAGTAGACACTGCTAGGGTTATCTCTCTTCTGGTACTTCTAACTCGATGGATTGACTTAATTAACTTAAGCTTGACTGATCTTGCCATAATGAGGCATTTGTATCACAGGATACATTTATTTAATTTCAGGTCTGCACAGTAACAACACACCACTTCGTAGCTCTCAGCAGTGATCCTTCCTGCACAGGGATTCATTACCTTCAGCTATATATTGCAAACTGCTTGCTCTAAAATAAACAGTGTAATGATACACTGCAGTTAGACACATGAACCAAATGCCAATCACCAGCTTTCTTCATACAAAGTTTATTTAACTTTGTTTCCCAGGAAATTCCTTCTGGCAAAGCCCTTTTTACAGGGGGCCTGGGAGTGGGAAAGAATTTCCACACTATGTAAATTTAAATGAGCTAACAGTAAAAAATATATTATAGCACTCAGGATTATATAACTGAACAAGTAATCACCATGTTACATGCACTACACTGTACTTAATCACCATATTACATGTACTACACTGTACTTAATCACCATGTTACATGCACTACACTGTACTTACAGCATATAAAGCTTAGACATTTGAAGAATGAATATACAGCACATAAAACTTACACATCAGTAAACATTCAGCATTGTTTTACAAATATGTGTGTAGATAATCTTGTTGTAACATTAGCACACAGGCAGAAAGTAAGCCATATGCATATTGTAATCAGTTAGATTCACTTGAGACCAAAAATAGGATATTACCACACAGGTACGCAAGTACTAGGCATAGGCAGACTACCCTTCTGGGTCATTTTAAGCCTGTGTGTGTGTGTGTGTGTGTGTGTGTGTGTACACACACACGCACACAAAAACACCGTATCAAAAGCATGGTAAAATGGAGTACTGGTAAACAAACGCAAAAACCAGCAAATAAAATAACGGGCTCTGTAAACATTGCAGAAAAGCTATAGAGGCCATTAATGTACAACGCTTTTGGATAAAATCCTTCCTCAGTGTAGAGACATAATAGTAAAACATACAAATTATTAAACAGTAAATTCAAATAAATCACAAGACACATCCCATCCTATAGTAGCACAGAATCAATTAAGCTGGTGGGGGGGATTGCAACTACAGGACCATTTGCTTGAGAGTTATGCCTTCAAAGAAATTTTAAATTATGAATAAGATGAGATATTTCTGATATCTGCTGGGATCCAGTTACACAGTTTGCCAACATATGCAGAGCAAAGGCAATCACCGTTATGATTTTTGAATTTTTTTGCATGAATACAAGGAGGTAATGAGAGCAGTTCTCTGGGTGTATATACGCATTTAGTAAATTGCTGGTGGCAGGGCATCTGTCTGGGGTATAACAAATGTCATGAGTAGTTTTAATAGAGAAAAGGATAGTAAATTATGTAGCTAATACCAGTTAAGCTGGTTAAGTGAGTGAAGTGCCACACAGTTTTATGTTCAGTTAATGTGGTTACATGCAAACTTGGCAATTTCATTTTAAGATTGCCCCAGTTTATCTAGCTGAGCGGAATGTAGATTAGTGAAAACTAATGAGGCACACAGGAGGTTAGGGAGTAGATAGGTTTGAGCTATAGTCCTACGTGGGTATTCTGTTACAAATGTTTCACTTTATAGAGAACTCCTAGTTTCTGGTTAGTTTTTTGAGCTGCATGTTGAATGTGCTGATTGATTCATAATCCATAGTTTATTATTATTTCTACTGGTTTTGTATTTTGCCCTTATATTTTTAATATTACCCAAGACTCCGTTTTTTAGTGATAAACAAGTACTATGTTATCCCTTATCTCTTACTTTAAGACAGTGGCGGCTGGTGACTTCAAATCACAGGGGGGCTGCAGGAGACGCTGAATGGGCGGGTCAAGGGAAGGGTGTGGTCAACCACAAAGGGAGGAGCTATGCACAAAACCACAAAAAAACTAACTTTAATTAAATACGCTGCCCTGGGTGGCAAACCATCATTATGAAAGTCCAATCAAGACAAAAATAAGTGTAGAAGAATAAAAATATTTCAATGCATTGGCTGCATGACAGCTTACTTAATATCTAGATGGAAACAAAAGGTTGTGAGGCATGAAAAATAAATTACTTTTTAAATACATTACTGGAATGCCAGTCAAAATCAAGTATAAGAAAACCAGAAGCACTCAACTCAAACTACTTCTCCTTGCACTGCAGTTCTAATTATAATATATTCAGCTTTATTAAAGTACCAAGCAACATGCTGAAAGTAGAAATCTATGTGATGCCCCACTTGTAAAAATGTTTCTTATCCAAAAAGACCTGCTGCCTGACAACGTTTCATGGGAAAACATGATAAAAGTAAAAATGAAAAGCAAACAAGAAACAAGCTCAAGATACATTGCTTAAAGGATTACTGTACAGGTTATGGACCACACATGATTGGCATTCTGTTTAGTTTACGGGTAAAGCCTGTAGAGATGACTGGAAGTCTCCAACAAGTGTAATGAGCTTTTTAAAATAATGGAATCCTGTCCTTTAATACCCAAGGCTTATACATTATCTAGTCAAGTATTCTCTGCATGGCAACAACAGAAAGGCTTTCAATGTTGGCAATTCTTTAACAGTATGCTTATTAAAGCTTACTTGCATCTTACGATGTCAGACAAGCTTACCTTATGGTCATTAAAGCATTGCTACTTAAACACAGAGCAACAGGCACTTTGAGTAATAAGCATAAATCAACAGTACAAAAATATGACAGAAACCAGACCATTCTGCAAAATCAAGGACAGATGAAAAGCCACTGTAGTACTTATGCAGTGTGTCCTCCCCATCCAAGGTAGATACAACTACTCCTTGCCTTGCTTGGACACATCCAGAGTCACTACATGGGGAGTGGGGTGCAACAAGCATGTCACAATTTGAAATCTCTCTGGCTGACTGTGATGGCCCTGACACATTTGTCATACCTCTCAACTTCAAGAGCAAGAAATCTGGACAAAGCCATACACAGAAGTGGGACAAAGGCACAACAAGAAGGACAATTTTTAAATATTGCTCTAATAAACTTAGAAAGATAATAGAATAGGTCTTGCATTAGTATGAATTTTCTGAAGGGTATAAAATCTGAAACTCAAATGTCTGTCATTTTCTAACTTCAGTCTTTAGTGATTTGTCACTAATTTGCCAAAAACACAATTTTATGAAAAATGGACCAAAAATGTGATGCAAAAATATAAAATAGACACACAATACAGCTTCTACCTGTCAAAGAAGGGACACTTTAATATTAGTACTGCTACCTTGAGCAGCTGACAAAATAAAAGAATCTACATGCATTTCAAGTAATCTATAACTTTGATTATTACAGTTATTTCTTAATTGTAAACCCTCCATGTTTTCTTCCAAAATTGCTATTTTGGGGAGGGATTATTAGGGGGAAGAGCAACATTTTGAGCCAAAAATTGGGGACAGTTGAGAGGTTGGCTATGCCTAATTCTATAAAGCAATTTATTTGCATGTACCTCTCAACCTGTTAATGCAGTAAATCTGAACAAGGCCAAATATATTGGGGGCACATATAAACAGTACTAATAATTGCTCTTGTATAAATTGAGACAGTTGATAGAACGGCTCTTACTTTAACATGGAGTTTTATCAAGGTCATGAAGTCTGAAACTTAGTATTTAGTGACTTCTGGCACATAATTTAGGAATTAAAAGTACAAATTTTATGAACAACAAACCAAAAATAAGAAGCAAAAATCTATTCATTCTTTGAAAATCTGGAGAGTTGGGAGGTATAGTTCAGCTGGGCCTGTCTGAGTTTGCTGCCCTTCCCCTGACAAAATAATGGTTGAACTGGAGCCTCTGCAGCCATTCCAATTAACCATTACTTGGCTATTTCACTCCATTTACCATAAACACTAATGTGCATACTGCTTTACTTCAATGATTGGACTTCATTTGAAAGTTTTATTTTGTATTTTACAGCACAAACATTAAGTAATCTGTTAAACAAAGCAATGCAGTCTCACAATGAAAACTTAGCATTAAAACTTCTCTGCCCTTGAAACTCACATTCATTGAAACCCACATTCAAAGAAAATACATTTTGCCAGTGGCAGATAAAGATTAATTTTGGGCTGTTTTCAATCATAGGCCCTTGCATATGAAACATACATGTGCTCTTTGATACACCTTCCTCATTGTACTAAAATTATATTCCTTGTACAATACAGTACACTTGTTAGAGGGTGTTTTAAATTTGTTTTGAACATTTTTCCAGTAAGCAATGAAACAAAACATATGCACCCATAATGGCAAAACTGCCCAGTTGAGAACATTTATCATAAAAAGTCTACTCAGACTTCCACAGTCCACCATTATTAGTAAATATACACAATTCTACAGTCCACCATTATTAGTAAATATGCACAATTCCACAGTCCACCATTATTAGTAAATATGCACAATTCTACAGTCCACCATTATCAGTAAATATGCACAATTCTACAGTGCACCTTTATCAGTAAATATGCACAATTCTACAGTCCATATTCAGTGAATTCAGTTCTTGCCATAGCTGTCAACCTTAGCACAAAACCTGGACGAAGCCAATAATGGGGAATACAGTCCCAAAAATAGGGACAAATTTAAAATATTCATCTTATAAACTTAGAAAATTGCTAGAAAAAAGGTTGTGCTACTATGTATTCTGAAGAACATGAAGTTTGAAATTCAAATGCCGGTCAATTCTACTGCGGACAGAACAAAACAATTTTCAGCAGAGACAGGGATTAATACTGCAGACACGTCTTTGTAAAATGGCAGGGCATCAGAGCAAATCCACACAAACACAGGCAGGAGATGCAGACTCAAACAGAAGCCACCCCAACCAAGAATCAAACCAGAAAACCTATAGCTGTGAGGCAACAATACTACCACCGCACCATCAATTATGCAAGGAATTAAACATTCAGAAACCTGAAGTCTGAAATTCAAATGCCTGTCAATTTTACTGCGGACAGAACAAAACCAATTTTCAGCAGGGATTAAAACTGCAGACACGTCTTTGTAAAATGGCAGGGCACCAGAGCAAATCCACACAAACACATGGAGGAGATGCAGACTCACACAGAAGCCACCCCAACCAAGAATCAAACCAGAAAACCTATAGCTGTGAGGCAACAATACTACCACTGCACCATCAAATCTGCAAGGAATCAAACATTCAGAAACCTGAAGTCTGAAATTCAAATGCCTGTCAATTTTACTGCGGACAGAACAAAAACAATTTTCAGCAGAGATGCAGGGATTAATACTGCAGACACGTCTTTGCAAAATGGCAGGGCACCAGAGCAAATCCACACAAATACAGGGAGAAGATGCAGACAGAAGCCACCCCAACCAAGAATCAAACCAGAAAACCTATAGTTGTGAGGTAACAATACTATCACTGCACCATCAATTATACAAGGAATTAAACATTCAGAAACCTGAAGTCTGAAATTCAAATGCCTGTCAATTTTACTCGGACAGAACAAAACAATTTTCAGCAGAGACGCAGGGATTAAAACTGCAGACACATCTTTGTAAAATGGCAGGGCACCAGAGCAAATCCACACAAACACAGGCAGGAGATGCAGACTCAAACAGAAGCCACCCCAACCAAGAATCAAACCAGAAAACCTATAGCTGTGAGGCAACAATACTACCACCGCACCATCAATTATGCAAGGAATTAAACATTCAGAAACCTGAAGTCTGAAATTCAAATGCCTGTCAATTTTACTGCGGACAGAACAAAACCAATTTTCAGCAGGGATTAAAACTGCAGACACGTCTTTGTAAAATGGCAGGGCACCAGAGCAAATCCACACAAACACATGGAGGAGATGCAGACTCCACACAGAAGCCACCCCAACCAAGAATCAAACCAGAAAACCTATAGCTGTGAGGCAACAATACTACCACTGCACCATCAAATCTGCAAGGAATTAAACATTCAGAAACCTGAAGTCTGAAATTCAAATGCCTGTCAAATTTACTGCGGACAGAACAAAAACAATTTTCAGCAGAGACGCAGGGATTAAAACTGCAGACACATCTTTGTAAAATGGCAGGGCACCAGAGCAAATCCACACAAACACAGGCAGGAGATGCAGACTCCACACAGAAGCCACCCCAACCAAGAATCAAACCAGAAAACCTATAGCTGTGAGGCAACAATACTACCACTGCACCATCAAATCTGCAAGGAATTAAACATTCAGAAACCTGAAGTCTGAAATTCAAATGCCTGTCAAATTTACTGCGGACAGAACAAAACAATTTTCAGCAGAGACGAGGGATTAAAACTGCAGACACATCTTTGTAAAATGGCAGGGCACCAGAGCAAATCCACACAAACACAGGCAGGAGATGCAGACTCCACAGAAGCCACCCCAACCAAGAATCAAACCAGAAAACCTATAGCTGTGAGGCAACAATACTACCACTGCAACATCAAATCTGCAAGGAATTAAACATTCAGAAACCTGAAGTCTGAAATTCAAATGCCTGTCAAATTTACTGCGGACAGAACAAAACAATTTTCAGCAGAGACGCAGGGATTAAAACTGCAGACACATCTTTGTAAAATGGCAGGGCACCAGAGCAAATCCACACAAACACAGGCAGGAGATGCAGACTCCACACAGAAGCCACCCCAACCAAGAATCAAACCAGAAAACCTATAGCTGTGAGGCAACAATACTACCACTGCACCATCAAATCTGCAAGGAATTAAACATTCAGAAACCTGAAGTCTGAAATTCAAATGCCTGTCAAATTTACTGGACAGAACAAAACAATTTTCAGCAGAGACGAGGGATTAAAACTGCAGACACATCTTTGTAAAATGGCAGGGCACCAGAGCAAATCCACACAAACACAGGCAGGAGATGCAGACTCCACACAGAAGCCACCCCAACCAAGAATCAAACCAGAAAACCTATAGCTGTGAGGCAACAATACTACCACTGCACCATCAAATACGCAGGGAATTAAACATTCAGAAACCCTTAAGTCTGAAATTCAAATGCCTATCAATTTTATTTAACATTTTTAATCAGGACAGTCTGACTTGGAACAAATAAACAAATTTTCAGCGGAGGCCCAGGAAGAAATAATGCAGACATGTCTTTGTAACATGGGAGGGCACAAAAGCAAACCCACACAAACACAGGGAGAAGATACAGACCCCACAAAGAAGGAACCCCAGCCAAGAATCAAACCCAAGAACCTGCAGCTGTGAGGCAACAATGCTACTACTACACCATCAAATATCAAGCATTACAACATTTACAAACCACAGATATTATGAGGAACAGATCAGATCAAATATGAGGTAAAAATCTGAAATTTTTTTACAAATGGTGGTGGGTAGGGAACTCAAGTCTTTAACACCTGCATACAGGGTACAGGGTTCAAGCCTGAGGCATTCCCTACCACACCACCATAAGCACCTGGGGCATTTTCACACACACACACACACACACACACCCCCCCCCAGTAAAGCACAAGCACCATACACAAAGAAAAATAAACATTGTAAATTGAAAGGCACCTTACCTGAATGAATACATCCAGAGTTAACGTCCGTACAATCCATACATCCTTCCCGCGCAATACTGAAGACCCGCGAGATCCACATGCTCCTTCCTGAGGCACTGTCCCGAGTCCCTGCTGCTCCTCTTGCAGTCCGGATGCGTCCCATAATCCTGGCGGGTCTGTGCACTGTAAAAGTGCACAGACGCTCCTTGTGTCCCCCTATGGGGACGGCCGGGCTGCCCTGAGCATGCGCATAGACCGATAAGCCGGGACTCGGTCTATGCGCGAAGTCCGCGAATTTTAAAAAAATATTTTTTTTATTTTTTCATTTCTTTTTCTTTCTTTTTTTCTTTTTGAGGGGGCTGCAGTCCGGCAGCCCTATGCCACGAGCCGCCCCTGCTTTAAGACCACATTGTTGACATTGATGTACCATCCTGTCTCTATCGTTTTTCTTCCCTTTTTTCAAATATTCTTTTTATTTATTTGTATATTTATTTATTCATTTTGTTTATTTACATGTTTTATTACATTCTTCCTTCCCCTCTGTCTTAGTTTTACTGACTGACTTTTATTTTGGTGATTTCAAGCAGATAGAAGGTGTCAGACTGACGGTCATGTTGTGGAAAATAGAGTTGTGTAAGATCTTACCATAACAGTAGATGTCCTACTTCTCACTGTTGCAGGATTCTTCATGCTTGGGGTATCCTGCTGAGGTCAGCTAAACATCCAGCCAGTGTACCAAAGCCTTTACAACTTCCAGGAGCTGTACATCAGATGTATGTCCTATGTGCAAGGCGTAAAGCACATATGTGATGTACAAGTGCCTAATCCTCAGAAATGAAGTGCCAGAGCAAACCCAAAGGAAAGCAATAATGTTTGCATCCAAAAAGGGGAGGAGGAGAAAAGGATGTAGGAATGATCCCTCAGCCAGAAGGAAAGCAACAGAAAGTAACTCGGGGTAGGAGGGAAGGAGGGAGAGAATACTGCAACAGTGAGAAGTAGGACATCTACTGGTATGGTAATATCATACCCAACTCTACTATGCCCTTCCTTATCACTGTTGCAGGATTCTTCACTCTTGGGAGAGTACAAAAACTACTGGAAAGTATGGGAGGAGGAAGCCACAGAAGAGACCTCCAAAAACCTATGAAGGATGCCCCTGGCAGTACCCACCCTGGTCCTAGAAATGAAATCCAATTGGTAAAGTTTGGAGAAAGTCTGAAAAGAAGAGCAAGTAGAAATTTCCAAGGTAGATCTAGTAACCAGATCCTTGAACATAGCACGATAAGAGTCTACTGTCCTGGTAGAATGAGCACAAACAGATGAAGAAGTCTGCTTGCCATGAAAATAAAAATAGCAAAAATAATAACAAAAAGAAATGGCCTTAGAAACTCAGGAGCAGATGATTTGCTTAGATACCACCAAACCCAATTTCTTGGCATGAAAAAAAAACAAAAAGCTGCTCAGGTTTCCTGACATGTTTTGCTTTGTCTAGGTAATGACTGACCTGTCTATGCAAATTCAAGATGGGAAGAACCCTCTCACTAGAACTCAGTAGAGAAGGGGAAAAAAGGAAGATGATTGGACTGATTCAAGGACAATCATTACCCACCATGGGCAAACCCCCCAAATAGTAGAATTGCCATGAGTGCTCAAAGATTAAAGACTCTCTTGTCAGAAGTAAGAGCCAACAACAATACAATTTTCCAAGTACAATGTTGTAGGGAAAAGGAAACTGAAGGCTCAAAAGAAGACTGAGTCAATTTCTCAAGAACAAAATTATGGTCCCAAGGAGGAAGAATAGGTTTTCTTGGAGGCTGAATATGTAGGATGTCTTTTAAAAATCATTTGACTTCCAAACTAGAAGCCAGAGGTGGACAAGTGGAAATATGTTATTAGGTTCATAGCTGAATATTAAGCTAATTGCCCTAAAGTGACATTTAAGCCTAGCCAAAAACCTGTGATCATAATCAACCCTAGTACTTTGTGCCTCTAAGGTAAAGACCTTAACCATTATGTCCTGGAAGAGGTACACGTGTCTGAAAATAAGCAGTCAAAGAGAAGACCTTAGCAGGTGAGAGGCAGGCCAATATTGTAATGGTCTGAATCCTGTATCCCAGGAATACTTAGTCCTGAGAGGGAGTCAACACAGACTTTTTAAGATTGAGGGTGAACCCTGCACTGCAAATAAAAGCATAGTGAAGTACAGTAGCTGTTCAAATGGGGATCAAATCAAAAGGTCATCCAAGTAAGGGAATATTTCAATTTCCTGAAGTTTACAGAAAGCTACCACAGAGGAGAGACATTTGGTAAAGATCTGAGATATTTATAGCAATTTTATTTTACTCACTGTGTGTTAGGTATTAAGTAGAATTTTCTGCAATTGTTAAACATCTGGTTGGGTTTGTTTGTTCTGATTTCCTGCTAGGAGTGTATCATATAACTTGTTTGCATTTAAAAGCATTCTCTAGAGTCTCCTTGATCCTTTATCTGTTTAAACATTTCTGCAGTTTTTTCTACCTAAGTAGTGTTGGTAATGTAGCATTGTCCATACACAGGCTTGTGTTTTGGGCCTAGTTCTTTGTTAGTAGAGGCTGTGTGTCTGAGCACATGTCCTAGGTCATCATAGCTTAGCCAAGGCCAGTATAGCGTTTCAGTGAGAGTGAACTGTTTGTTGTCATTGGCTGACTGGGGTTGCCTGGACTACGCCTTGGAATAAGCACCTCCTTGGTTCTTTCAAGCTTTTTTTATATTTGTTTCAGGTTTCAACTTTGTTACTTAAGAAGTTAACTTGTGACTATCTCTGCCATTTCACGCTGAGCTAATCGGAGTAAGTCGGAGGAAGGGCTCTGAGCTAACGAATCTGAGATATATAACATTAAGTATCCTGTTTTTTGTTTATTTCTGAGTTATTTATAGCACTTTTATTTTACTCATTTTACTCACTGTTTGTGAGGTATTAAGTAGAATTTTCTACAATTGTTAAGCATCTGGTTGGGTTTGTTTGTTCTGATTTCCTGCTAGGAGTGTATCATATAACTTGTTTGCTTGGTGGCTTTGCAGTTGCCCACCCCTACTGTAAATTTGATCTGGGACACTCCTCCCTGTCTAGTGTCATTACCTCATTCTACCTATTCCAGGGAGAGCATTTGAGAAGGCCAACCCAGTTAGCTTCTGCTCCTCCTTTCCCCTTTCCACTTTACAAAAAAATCTATATATTTTTTTCTAAGCTTGTTTCCTGCCTTTCCTATAAGTTGTCTAGTCCAGATACAGATTTGCTGTATCCAGGACTGTTTGTAAGCTTCTGAGCCCCCAAACCTTTCTATGTTGGAGGGAAGCCTTCTAGCTTAATTTTTGTTTCTTAGAACTAGCCAGTTTTCTAGTTTCAGCACTCAAATCTGTTTCTTTGAGTTCAGCACTTGTTCAGAACTCATTGTAAGCGCTAAATAAGTTACAAATTTCTACAGCACTCAACTTTCCTCACTTGTTTAGAGGAAAACAGTTTTTAGAACTTAATAAATAAGCACCTATCCAGGCATGTCTAAGGGTCAGCTCCCGATGTTTTCTCTTGTCTACCTGATGAATCTGGGCATCTTGGGGCAATGCAGCAATTGCCTCATGTACACAGACAACCTTCTCCTCCTACCACCCAACACTACAACCGTTGAGAGATGCACTTGTATAACCAAACTGGAAGCAAAGCTCTCTTTACCCAAGACTGGACTAGACAGCCAAGAGTAGAAGGCAAACACTTGCACCACACCACACTCATCACATAGTCTCTCAAAACCTACACCACCAAAACACACACATAGAAACACAAAACACACACCTACATTCATGGAGGCTCTCAAAAAAAATCTACCCAAGAACAGGGACCTCCAAAGCAGAAACGCAAGCAACCTCCACCCCCCAACACAACCCAAATGACATATAGCCCACAAACTCAGTGTGCCACTCAACCACAGCCCATAAGGCATAACAATGTACCTAATACTCTAGTCATAGGTGGCTCTATAGTCAGGCACACTGATGTTCCATTCACCAGGCTAAACAAGGAGAAAGTCACTGACATCTGCCTGTCAGGTGCCAAGATCCGCCATATAACACATGCACTCAGGTCACTCCATAGCAAGTACAAATATGACTCTGTCATTGTCCATGTTGGTGTGAATGACCTGAGACATACCTCCCTAGACTACATGAAAAGAGACATGGAAGAGCTTCCTGATCTTCTAGCCCAGGCAGGTATGACCCTAGCCCTGAGTAGCATCCTGCCATCACCCAGAATGATACCACAGTACAAGAACAAAATGATTGACTTCAACAATTGGCTAAGCTTCTGGTGTCATTTTAAGGGGATCCAGTATCTGTCTGCCTGGGATGACATGACCGACAAACCACAATGCTTTGCCAGAGATGGCCTGCACCTGTCGCCCTTGGGATTCCAGATACTGGCTAAGGCTCTTGCCTTTTTTAGGCAAGATTCAAATGACAAATTCAACACTGTAACAGGTACAAGCAAGCAAGATCTGAGGGTAATGCTAATCAATGCTAGAAGTCTAAACCTCAAAATGCACTCACTCGAGGCACTCCTTAAAATGGAGAACATCGACATCTGTGCAGTGACACAGACCTGGTTCAAGGCTCCAGAGAGCACCCCTGCATTACCAGGCTGTAATTCACACCACACCTTTCGGCCACCTACCTTGGACCAAAGCACTAAAGGCAGAGGCATGTCCATATTCATTAAGGATACCCACACCTCCAGGCTAGTTGCTCAGCATAATGCATCTGAGATTATCCAAGTGCAACTAATTCTGGGCAAGACTGCAATGCAAATTGTAGCTTGCTACAGATCCCCCACCATGCCCCAGGATTCCCACTCCTCATTTCTTGATACACTGGAAAATATTAGGGTACAACCTAACACCCTAATAATGGGCGATTTCAACTACCCCACCATTAACTGGGAAAACTACTCATGTACCAACGTTTTCTGGAATTCATAAATTCCAATGCGTTGGATCAACTTATCCACACCTCCACCAGGGGCAGCAATATCCAAGACCTGGTCATTACCAACATGGTCAACCGGTGTTCCACACCAGAGGTCAATTCCTCGTTGGTCAGTTCCGACGACAAGCAAATCACCCTAGACATCCACATCCCAGCCCCACCCCCCATTAGGGAAACCACCGTAAAAAATTTCTCTAAAGCCAACTTCATGCTTCTTAAGACAGAAGTGGCAAACTTCATGACACCCATGCTGATGGACAATAGAGATACGACTGCTGAATCCTCTACAATTGCACTTTATAAGCACTTACATGAGTGCATGGATTGTGCAATCCCTAATAGAACCAAGATGCTATCCTCCAAAAAAAGGAATCTGGAGGTCCCCTGCTATAAACAAACTCTACAACTGAAGAAAAAAACTGTTGCAAAAAAGAGTAAAATCCCATGATTTGAGGAACTCCATCGTCAGCCTCAGTAAGAAGCTGAGATCCCTCATAAAATCCTCCAAAGCTAGTTACAAAAACAAAATCACCACTTATTCTAAAGACAACCACAAAGCATCCTATAGCTATGTCAAGAATCTCAATGGCAACACTCAGATCTGCTCTGAGTTACAGCACAATGGCACTAAATATACAGAGCCAACTGATATTGCCAACATCCTGGTGGATAGGTTCAGTGCTAACTTTACCCCTCTCTCATCCCCTAAAGGACCCATCTCTATACCGGAAGAATGCAAAGTACCTGTAATCACGGCTGCACAGGTAAAAAATACACTCTCCAAAACCAAGAACACAGCATCCATGGGACATGACAACATCCCAGGCTGCGTTCTACATGAACTACAGAACGAACTGGCACCCCACCTAAGTACCATGTTCAATCATAGCCTCACCTCAGGCTGTGTGCCCACTGAATAGCACACAGCAACAGTTATCCCACTCCACAAAGGGGGAGCCACCACGGACCCCGGGAACTACCGCCCCATTAGCCTGATGAGCCTGGTCTGCAAGGCTATGGATCGTATCATCATGGAACTTATAAAGAATGACATTGGTAATCTCCAAACTCTGGACCCTACCAAGTTCGGGTTTGTAAAAGGCAGATCATGTTTCCTAAACCGGATAGACTTCTTTGAAGCAGTCACCAAAGCTGTAGATGAGGGTAAGGTCGTACACACAGCCTATCTAGATCTCGCCAAGGCTTTCAACACCATCCCCTACTCTGGAATTATAGACAAACTCACTAAACTAGTTATAAATCCCTATGTCACAAGATGGGTTGCCAACTGGCTCACTGACTGAACACACACTGTGAAAGTAGCAGACTAAATCCAATTTCAGACCAGTGACAAGTGGAGTACCACAGGGCTCAGTCCTAGGTCCTATCCTGTTTGGTATCTACTTCTCTGAAGTACAGGCTAACACAGAAGGTCTTTGGCTAACAAAGTTTGCAGATGACTGCAAACTAGGAACCATTTCCAAATCTCCTAATGATGTGGACATCCTACAAAAGGGCCTCACTGAGACAGATGCCTGGTGTCAAAGCCATGGCCTGAAGCTCAATGCCAAAAAGTGCATTGTCATCCCTTTTGGTAAAAACTCTGTACCCATGAACTACCACATAGGCGGTAGTCTACTTAACATCGAAAGTGTGATAAGAGACCTTGGGACACAGGTGGACAGTAGTCTCTCCTTTGATGATCACATTGCCACAGTAGTCAGGAAATCCTTTTACGTGGCACACCTCATCACAAAAGGTTTCTCATCCAGGAAAAAAGAGGTCATTGTTCCCCTCTACTCATCACTCATTAGACCCATTATAGAGTACAATGCCCCTTTTGGTATGTACCTCACTAGACATCTACAACAACTGGAAAGGCCACAGAAATACCTCACAAAGAGATGCCCTACGCAGACCGTCTCAAAAAACTCCAGCTTTACTCTGTCGCATATCGCCTACTCAGAGGCGATCTCTGCCTAACATACAAAGCTATGCCAAATCCAGAGCTGTTGGACATGCTCCACCTAAAGAAATCCCAATCCCTCCGAGCTACACGCTCTAGGGACCTAAACCTTGTCACCACAACAAACAGAACATGCTGGAGGGATAGATTCCTGTCTCAGAGACTTCCCATACTCTGGAACAAACTACCTATCTATATCAAACAAAGCTCCTCATTAGCACTCTTCAAGAAAAATCTTCATGATTGGATGGGAGATAGGAAATTCACCCTGGGGATCACTTCTGTGGCTCTGCTTGACAGGGGCACAGGAAAATAATTTTCTTGGGTGGCAAAAGCCAAGGTATTGTTTGACTAGGCTTATATAGGCCCTAGGGCCAATAGCCTAGTACCTACCTATGAATCTATGAATCTTCAGAGTTGTAGAAAGACCAAAAGGTGAAGCAGAGAGCTGATATTCAGAAGAAGAAACAGGGAAACCAAAAAACTTCCTGAAGACAGGGTAAATAGGAATGCCAAGGTAAGTGTCCTTCAAATCCAGCGATATCAGAAAAAGCTTGTAGAAACAACAGAGGGAAAAGTGTCTAAAGAGACATCGTCTTAAAAGAGGGAACCTTAAGTAAGGACAGGTCTAGAATGGGCCTCCCATGATCCCTTCTTTCTGGAATCCAGAAACATCCTGGAGTAAGGACGTGTTCCCTGCTATACCACCATATCCTAAAGAAATAAAAGGAAATATAGGAGCTGACAAGTAGGATGATGAGTAATACCAGAGACTGAAGGAAAGGACTTTTAGACCATAAAATAACCATTTTGGATAATGAAAAGTACCCAAATATCCATGGTTATCTGTTGCCAAACAGGAAACGAAAGAGTCAACCTAAGGTACAGAGGAATCTAGCTCAGGGGCAGGAGTGCCTAAATGTCAAATAGACACAGATTTGCCAGGGAAAGGAGACTTTTGACCCTGAGAACCATGAGAAAGCTTCTCCAGAATGTCTCTTCTAGAAGCCTTCTTGCCCGTAGAAGGCTATTTAGGGTTCCTATGAACAAAGGACTGATTAGATGGGCATTTTCTGTAATACTTAGAAACAAGTGAGACAGGGATTTGTTTCAAATCCTGCATAACCTTACCCTTATCCTAAAGAGTCTTAAACAATTCAGCAGCAGCAGTGTCAAAGAGATTTTGGTTATCTAACAGGTAGTCTAATAATTTGGCCTTGATGTCCTCAGGCAAAGCGTAGATGTGCAAATAATACCACCTCCACATAACAGATCCAGATGAAGCTGCCCTAGAGGAGGCATCAGTAGCATCATAACTGCATTTAACAGAATTACAAGCCACCAAAGAAGCAGAGCTCAAAGGAGAAATGGCAGAAGTCTTACCCTCTGAATCAGGCATATCAGCCAGAATGCCCTCAAATTGGGAGAGAAGACATAGGACATACCTAGTCATATAGGTCTGGTAATTAGTATCCCTGAAAGCTAAGGTATCAGAGGTATATACTTTTTTACCATACCTGTCCATGACATGGCTGGCCTTATCAGAAGGTAAAAGCTTAGTAGAGGACAGCAACTTGGATGATTTGTCATTCGCTACAAAAATAACAGCAGGATCAGAGGATGGGCTTTTATATAAAACTTGTTGAGCTTCAGGAACTTTCTAGAGCTTGTCTGTTTTTTAGGGACAGGAGATTGAGAATCAGGGGCCTGAGAAGCTGCAGTGAAAGTATCCAGAAGGGCATACAGCACTGAGGGTCTGCAGAAAGCTGAGGAGAATCTATTTGCAAGAGTTTATAGTACCTTTTTTGAAAGTCAGAAACCTGGGAACAATCCCAGTTAAAGTGTTCCATCATACAACCCATATCCACAAAGGACAATTCCTCCACAGAGGAGTCATGAGAAACTGAATCCTCTTCTTCAGACCCCAAGGCAAGAGGAAAGTGGATACAAGAAGTGTAAGCCAATGACTCATCACCACAGACAAAATCTTCATCAGAGTCCTTAGGAGATTTGGAAGACCAGTGAAAAGAACCAGAAACACATTATCCTTGGGGTGGGGGAGCAACAACCATAAGAGCACTGAAAAGCCCCTGAATAAAATCATGTCATTCTTTATGGGGATCTTTACCCACAGGGAGCCACATGCTTTGTCTTCCTCTTCTTTTTCAAAGGAATATCAGCTTTAATAAAGCTAGTAGATTCAGACCCCTGCCTGGATTCAATGAGGGTACTAGGCAGCTCTTCCCTAAAAAGTATTTGTGGAATCTTCCAAACCCCTCTGAAGTAATCAGCCATGTTTCCCTCACCCACCCACACCAGATGTAGGTATAACCTCAGTGGATATGCGGGTAGACATCTCTGTGCCAAATGTGTCATGGCAGAGGAAGCTGACTTTGGCACCGGACAGTCCTCTGGTTCTTCATCCAACCTGATAGAAACATCTGATGATGGCTGGAGAGCAGCAGAATAAGTATGCCCCTTTTTGTCTTTCTTCTTAAATGGCAGCTGAATGTTGGGGCAGGCAGATTCAGAAATGAGCCAAAAGCTTCAACCGCTGATTTTTCAAATAAATAGAGAGAGAGACAACAGATGACTGCCAAGTGTCTTAGGGACAAATGCTTGGCAAATCCCAGGCTGTGTATGATCATGTGTAGCCCCTAAACAAAAAAGGCATTTTTCTCATCTACCTTTATGGGAAATCTGCCTCTCACACTCGTATTTTCCATTCCTGGATGACATGTAAACTAAAGTAAAAAGGAGAAAAAAGAAAGGAAGGAGGAAACTCCTGTCGGGTTCTTATCTTTATAAGGCTCAGTGGTTGAACCAACTTGGTGAACTGCTTGCAGACTAAACAGAAAGGTAGCATTCAGACTGGTGGCAAAAAAGTATTGAGGATTAGGCACTCATATAACAGATATGCACTTTACACCTTGCACGTTAGACATACATCTGACTTACGGTGCTTGGAAGGTGTAAAGGCTTTCATATGCTGGCCAGATGTTTGCCTATCCTCGGCATGATATCCAAAGAGTGAAAAATACTGCAACTGTGATAAGGAAGGACATCTGCTTGATTATAGTGGGTATATATTTCTCGTCTATATTTCAATCACTACTGACATTGTTCTCAATGAATGAAATATACTGCTAGCTGTAGACCATACATCTGCATTGTTTTTCTTGCAGATGTTGGATACTGCAACAGTGATAAGGAAGGTCATCTATTTGATTATGGTCAGTATATATATATTGTTAAAGAAATAAACTCTCTACTATACTTTAGTGATTACAGTCATTGTTCTCAATGAATGAAATATACTGCTAGCTGTAGACCATACATCTGCATTGTTTTTCTTACAGATGTTGAATATATATATATATATATATATATATATATATATATATATATATATATATATATATATAGATAGATAGATAGATATAGAGATTCCCATATAATACGTAATTTGCTTAAGTGTTTTTTGTTTTTTTTTTAATCTCACATTCACCCCACCCCTCTATTTGATGACCACATGAGCCATTGTCATGGGTATGTACATTCACTCACTGTTACAGAGCAAGAAACTGACAGTTGTGGGGCTGCCATTCAGGCAGCCTTCCAACAGAGGTTTCGCTAAGGCCCTACCATTTCCCAAGCATATATTTAGATGGTACTCAAAGAGTGGGACATTTCTGGTACATGGGCTAACTCTCATTTCTGCAAGAGATGCATGCCCTCAAAAAGCCTGCTCTAATGGTAAGAAGATATATCTATACTGTCTTTTGGCTCTGCAGGAGACTGGCAGAAAAACATGCACCTTCTTTGCACCCAACCCAAAAGAGAAGTAAGCAGTTAATGGGTCATCGTTCTTCTTCTTCATCCACTGTCTCCTCCAACAACCAGGTCACTTATCAAACCTCGTTTGATTGGGTCATTATCAAGGCTTGGTCTTCATGGCATGCAGCCAGAGTAATCCTGCTTTCCCTTCCATATTGGTCACCACCTTAATTGCTAATTTGTTTTTTGCTAAATTTCCTTTTATTATTTAAGTTGCAGATATAGTCCTGTTTTTACTGCTGTGCATTACTTCATAATCTATATACATGCATGTAGTGTATAGGAGCTAGCAAGTTAGGCTGGTGCACGGCAAGAGCACTGTTAGATCCAAAATCAGAAAAAAGGCCAGCACCAAGGAAGGTTCAAAAGTAGTTTAATAAAACTGAAACTAGACCGGTTTCAGCAGCAAGGCTTTCATCAGTAGTATAGTCAGCAAAAAGCACTTAGTCATCATCTTATATAATGTTCTTTAAGGCATCTATATGACATCACTTCCTGGTAAGTCAAAAATGCAAACAAGGCAAAAGTAATTGAAAAATACAATCAAGGCAAAAGTAATTGAAAAATACATAGTTCAATAAACAAAAAGTTTGCCTGAGTTGCATGCATATCTCCAGATTATAATGAAAAATCCAAAGAGACACAGTATACTGGTATATCAATGATAATAAACAAACTTAATAAGAAACATACAATAAAGGGTAAATGCCCAAAAATAAACCCGAAACAAAAGTCAGGTTATAAGAATTCTGGTGTTGAATACCAGCCACAGTATCCTAAAATGAGCTGAAATGCAAAAACCTAAGCAATGCAACCTGATAAGAAATAAGTACATATACGTAATGCAAGTGATGGTTAATTACAAATTATAATTTATCATTTAATCCAGGAGGGGAAAGCCCCCCAAGTTTAATGATCCACCTTTTTTCTTTGGTATTTAGGATATCATGCCAACCTGTTTTAAAAGATCGATTCCCTATGATATGATCACCCATGAGCATCCATTTATGCTGATCTTTTTATGGGTTACATGGAAGATATGATTTTATATGACCCTTTGCATAACATATATCTACCTGAGATTGATATATGGAGAAGATACCTGGACGACTGTTGGCTTATATGGAAAGGAGGTAAGGAATACCTCCAGGAATTTATTCAACATTTGAATGGGAACATCTGGGGTATCGAATTCACTGTGGAATATAACAGGAGTGCAATCAGTTATTTGGATGTCAATTTAATTCGACAGGAGGATAACACTCTTAGAACGTCCGTACACAGAAAATTCTCACAATATAATACCCTTCTACATGCTGATAGTTTCCATCCGAAACATATTATTCGGAACATACCGAAATCACAGTTTGTGCGGATGAAAAGGATTTGTTCCTCAGTGGATGATCTTCAGAGTCATCAAATGGATCTAACTCAGAGGTTTTTGTCCAGAGGTTATTCCACTCGTATTATTGAGTCAGCAGTCCAATTTAGTAATGCTAAATCCAGGGATTCTCTTCTCCAATACAATACTAAAACTCATAATGAGGAATCAGATGTATGTAGATTTGTTACCACTTATGGCAGGAATAGTGCCAATTTAGTAAATATTATTAATACTCATTGGAATATATTGAATTCTCATCCATTGTTGGAAGATTATCTCGGAGAACGATGTTATTTTTCCTATAGGAAAGGCA